>NC_047106.1:103544660-103792160 GCF_902500255.1 Thalassophryne amazonica
GAGAGCCGAGTAGGGGGGCAAAGCTCTCGATTTACCGATCGATCTACGTTCCGATCCTCACCTATGGTCATGAGATTTGGCTCATGACCAAAAGAACGAGATCGCGAGTACAAGCGGCCGAGATGAGTTTCCTCCGCAGGGTGGCTGGGCGCTCCCTTAGAGATAGGGTGAGGAGCTCGGTCACTCGGGAGGAGCTCGGAGTCGAGCCGCTGCTCCTCCACGTTGAAAGGAGTCAGTTGAGGTGGCTCGGGCATCTTTTCCGGATGCCCCCTGGACGCCTCGCTGGAGAGGTGTTCTGGGCACGTCCCACTGGGAGGAGGCCCCGGGGAAGACCCATGACACGCTGGAGGGACTACATCTCTCGGCTGGCTTGGGAACACCTTGGGGTTCCCCCAGAGGAGCTGGGGGAGGTGTGTATGGATCGGGAGGTCTGGGCAGCTTTGCTTGAGCTGCTGCCCCGCGACCCGACTCCGGATAAAGCGGAAGAAAATGGATGGATGGATGGATATTTATACAAATCATCAGTCTTATAGTCAGGTTCCTTTAATAAGGAACCTGGCAATAAAAGTGATTATGGCAATGACACATTTCCAAATTGCTGAACAGCCCAGTCCCGTGTTTTTTACATGATACTGTCACAAAATGCATCACATTTTTGTGACGTGGCAAAGTTCCAGTCACTATTTTAACACTAATCCGAACCCTAACCATACCCCCCCCGTGTCACCCTAAATTTCATGATACCATCACAGAATAATTTTGAAAATGTATCACATTCAACACATTTTGTGTAATACAGTTCGTGAAGGTATCACACACTAAATAAATAAAAATAAAATTACTTCATTTATAAAAAAAATTAATTAAATCACGTTTCATGTTTCGCATTTCACAAACTTGGTGTCTGACCAGGCTGCACTGAATGTGTGTTGGACTTCATTTACACAGATCATATAAACAGTATGGTACTGTATGGTAAATGGACCAGTGGGAGAAGCCATCAAGATACCCATGACAACTCAGAAGGACTTACTGGATACTGTGCATGTGATTGGGGGAAGTAGGGACAGCACAAATGTGGTCTGTTACATCATCACTCACAGCTTCAGGTTAAGATGAAACACAAGAGTATTTTAATGGAAGAAAACTGATCAAATCTCAGCTTGACTCACCATTGTGCCTTCTATCAACCTGAAGCTAAATTCCATGTCTTCTGTTTGAGAAAATCTCTTCTCTGCTACACTCAACCATGAAGCTGTGTCTGCTGATGTAACAGACAAATGTTTCACTGAGCCCATTTTCTTCAATCACAGACATAGAAGCCTACAACTCAAAGTTGTGCTGGGTGTCTTGGTAGCTTCCTTCACTCGTCTCCTTCTTGCATGGTCCCTCAGCTTTTTGAGAACTGCCTACTCCTGAGAAATACCATAAAACACCACCATACTGACAACATGGAAATGTTAATTTATTCATCACCTGACCTGTCTCAGAAAAACTGGCTGTAAAAGTGATTATTTGCTTGAATAATAGCCCTTATATTTAGCTTGTTCATTACGTCCAAAAGGACGTAATAAAATCATCGGCGTTTATTTATTTGTCTGTCTGTCAGCAGGATTATGTCAAAACTACTACACGGATTTTGACAGAATTTGCACCACAGATCGATATTAGGACATGGAAGACTCCATTAATTTTTGGAGATGATCTGGATTCGGATTCTGGATCAAGATTTCACTTTATATAGGCTTTCAGGGATTACGTAAAAAAAAAAAAAAACTACTTCAAGGATTCTCACCAAATTTGCACCACAGATAGATATTAGGGCATGGAAGACTCTAATGAATTTTGGAGGTGATCTGGGTCCACATTCTGGATCAAGGTGGAAACAATATGCTTTGGGGATGCTTTTCTGCACAGGGGGATGGGACGACTGCACCGCATTGAGGGGAGGATGAATGGGGCCATGTATAGCGGGATCTTGGCCAGGATTACATCAAAATTATTTCATGGCTTTTCAACAAATTTTCATTACACACTGGTGTTAGGCCTTGGAAGAATCCATTAAGGAGGTGATCTAGATCCGGATTCTGGATCAGGATTTCACTTTGTAGACTTTTAAAGATTACATCAAATCTACGTCACGGATACAACGTCACAGTGTAAAAACAAGATCAGGAAGACACTATTTTGTTTCAGCTTGTGAATTAAATAACAGATTCTATCATCTTGATTAGTCAGACCATTCTGGATCAGTAGGCAATTATTGCATTGTGTTGTGGAATCCAAATCCAGGTAAAGTCTGGGTGACAATGTGAATCACATATCTTTTATTTTGAGTCCTTGTCAACCCCTGGCAGACGTCAGGAATCTACAATTGCTCTTGTTTACTTGTGGTATCCAAAATGGTTACTAATATTTTTGTTAAACCCCTTGAAATAAACCTCAAAATTCCACACTACAAGCACATATTGATTATTACATGTCAACTCCACTGTGGTGTACAGGGGCTAAATAACAAAAAAAAACCCACATTACTGTCCAACTATTTTGTGCCTGACTCCCTCCTCCATCTGTGAAGAACACGCTCTTGGCTTGTATTTGACAGCACTTGGTCGAAGGTTGCTGGAGACTTATCATATCACTGTAATATGGAGACTGTGGTCTGTCTGACATCATAATCAAATTTTCTTTGGGTTTGGAGGCAGTCATTTTCTCAGGTTAGGATCATTAACACAGCAGGGACGTCTATAACTCGGTTAAGGCTTCAAAAAGCAGACGTGCTTATTTTACAAAATTGTTTAAAAAGTGCAGTTTTAATGAACATGGTTGATTTGGTGAATGTGACATCTGGAAGGTTCTGTGGTATTCAAGTAAAACTGTTCACTGCAGAGAGAGTAATAAAGGTCACAGTTTGAAGGTGAATGCAGTCATACCCATGGCAGCACAAAATGAAAGTGAACCAAAAAGACAGAAAAATGTTGAGTGGCAGTTACTGAAATTAATGCTTGTATATTCAACAAATAATGTGAAAATCACAACAACTAACATTTACATCATTTCTTTACGTAGCTGGTTAACATACTGTATATTTACATGAATCTGTGGCATATTTGACGAAGGCTCTGGAAAAGTGAGTGATGGTGATATTCTGTTCAGCCCATAGAAAACCATGGTGCCAAGAACCATGTATTTATATTTGTAAGGGCCCTGAAAGTGGTAAAGCAAGTAAAACAAGGAGGAATAAAAATAAAAATGCTTGAGTGTAAAACAAAAAGAATAGCAGCACAAAAAGAGTTAATAAAGACTGATTACTACATGACTGAAAAATAACGTTGTGAAGTTCGGGGAAAAAACAATCAGATGATAATGTGTCTATTATTGATACAAAAAAGCCAGAGGTATTGAATGGTTTTCTTAAATCTGAAAAAGTTTGGGATCCATCACATGAATCATTTAGAGAACGTGTGTTTGTGTGTGTGTGTGTGTATTTTAATAATGTGTTGTTAAAGAATAACTGCAACAAAGAGATTTGACTTGAGGTTGTTGCAAAATCGCAGTGGTCTAACATGAACATCAACTGAGCTGGACATTGTGAAACTGATATTTTATGATTTGTCAGACATCACCTAATTTGGACCAAGTGGAGTTTGAAATTAGGTGTTTGTTTACCATTGGCCAATGGCTAGGTACAAGAGTCATATTCCAAGTGGGACTGCCTACAGGTACAGTATCAGAGCAATGGAGTGGCTATAACATAACCCAGCAGAGTTAACAACATATGAACAATGCATTACAGCATTACTACTACTAACCCAGTAGTTTTATGTAGCTTATGTGGCTACAACATGAGATATCACAGAAGTTCCACTATGTGATGGACATTTTCAGAATAATTCAAAATAGTGAGGTGATTTTTGCAACAAGTTCAAGAGTTTAACATTGTTTTCCAAAATAATTCCTGAATTTTAATTGACACATTGTATGAGTACTGTAATACACTGAGGAGTTCTGTCACAACTGCTCCATGTTGGAAACAATGTCTCCTATCTGTAGAACTTGGGGCATAACTCTTGTACTTGCAGCTACATCTCTGGATAAAATTCCAAAGATGGTTCCATCTTCGTTTTAATTTGTTAGTAGACATTTTGGATATCTAGGCAGGTTGCTGGATGACTCATTGTCACACTGAGGAGTTTACCTCAGGAGAAGATACAGTGGCTGATGAAATATCAAAACATTTTTATACCTTTATTGAGTTTTTAGTTTTCTTTGGAAGCCAGCTACATTATTGTAAATTGTAACTAGCTGGGGTACCTGGCGCTGCCCGGGTTAACCTGTTTTAGACATAAGCCAAATGCCAATCATTTTAATCAAAACAATTGACCAACATTTCTTTTTGTAATACTGATGTCTTATAAATATAATAGTTAATGGGCTAAAGTTTGTCCAGCAGAACTATAAGAGGTGGTCTTCCCAAAGTGGAAATACTTGGTTAAAAGACAAACACATTTGAAGTCCTTCATGCAGACTTTGTTTCGCAATCAAATTTATAACAAAATTACACTCACAAGGAAGGTAACAGTAAATATAAATATCACTGAATCAAAATTGAGGTAGTGGTGTATTTCACTGTTTTTACATTGCAATTTTACAAACATAAAAATGAATGTAAGGAAGGCAAACTGGTTTGTACAGGACAGTCAGGTGCTAAACAGCTGAGAACATAAAATAGCTAAAGAAATGGATTAAATAAACAGAAATGGCCAACACATACTTGTATACAGGGCTGGAAATTTGAATCAGCCTGGTCATACCCACAGCCTTACCCTAAGCATGTTGTTGTTTTGCTGATTGTGCTTTGGCTGTGCTGTGCTGAGTGTGCTGTGGAAAGGGATTAAATAAACAGAGATGGCCAACACATATACAGGGCTGGAAATTTGCATCTGCCTGGTCATATCCACAGCTGGCATATTTTGGGGGTAATTTTCAGTTCAACTTTTTAAAAATGGTACCAGTTTATTCTCCATGTCATGAGAATTCAGAATATATATAGTTTTTAGGGCTACATATTATAGTTTGGGAGTTTATCCCGGACAGACAGACAGACAGACGTAGCCCTTTATGTATATAGCTGAGCCTTTGTTCTCATGGGCTTTGTGACACCATAAAGAAATAGATAAAGAGAATAGATGAAAGCATTAAATTATTGGTTGCCCAGTAACCATAAGATTGGTGTAATAAAAATGATTAAGTACTTGATATCTGTGGACTACTGTCAGCACTAAAATGTGATAGTAAAAGGCTATGTCTTACATAAAAGGCTATTTTGGGGGTAATTTTCAGTTCAAATTTTTAAAAATGATACCAGTTTGTTCCTCATGTCATGAGGATGCAGAATATATATAGTTTTTAGGGCTACATATTATAGTTTGGGTGGGGTGGAATTAGAATTGACCACTTTATACTTTTTGTACTCAGGCTTTGTTGATGACATCCCCAGGATGTGTGTGTGTGTGTGGGGGGGGGGGGGGGGGGGGGGGGATTAGAAATCTGACGGCTTTATAATTTTTTGTACTCAGGCTTTCTTGATGACATCATCAGGATGGGGGGGGGGTGGAATTAGAATTCTGACCACTTTATAATTTTTGTAACCATAAAAGATAAATAGATAAAGAGAACAGATTAAAGCATTAAATTACTGGTTGTCCAGAACTTATAAAAAAAAATGGTACCAGTTTGTTCCCCATGTCATGATTCAGAATATATATAGTTTTTCGGGCTACATATTACATTTTGGGAGTTTATCCCGGACAGACAGACAGACTTAATTAGCCCTTTATGTATATAGATTAAACATTATTTGATTTTACAGCTTTGTTTTAAATTCAAGCAAAACTACGTTACATCTGTGAAATAGTTTTAAACATGGTTAAAGGGTTTCTTTGAAGTCTTTGCAGTCATGCCTTGTTATGTAAAATATTTTCAGTATTTTAACATTTCCTATTTTCCCGCGGTGCCAGCAGAGTTCCAGCGTCTCTCAGCGCATGTAAACAATGGCTAGCAAGGATGTGGATGGCATTGATCCAGTGAGTTCACGGGCGATGAAGATGATGATATGTTCTGAGGGTTATCTAGAGGAGGTGTAGCCCCTGTGATGGACTTCTGCTGTGCCCTGATGTTGTCTTGTTGTCCATACTTCATGAGATGTGTTTACATTGTGCCCTAAACTGGAACTCTGCTGAAATCGACCTCTCGCGTGTGTCACGGACCATGTGATGGCATGAGATTCACAACTGTGAAACAGCGAATAGACATTTAACATGTCCGTGCCAGGTCCTTTAGTGATCTTGACTTTACAAACTGAAGTATACTGGTCACCTCAATTAATTCCAGCATTTTCACTGTTACAACAAAAACGGTTCTCACATTCAGGGAATTTGGACATAAATGCAGAGCAGGCCACTGCATTTATAGATAAGATGCCGGGTTAAACTCTTCCACCAACAGTCTTACAATGATCAGAGTAGTATTCTTTAAGAAGAAGGTAAACTGGCCATTCTTAGTGTGGGGGCATAATGTCAGAGTAACCAACATAATATATCATTATGTGAGGTACCTTGTGTTCTGACAGGCTCAGACATGGGACTTGGATCGCTTAGGCCCTGGCTGTTGACAGCTCGAACCATGAACAGGTAGATGGTGTTGGGCCGGAGATTTTTCACTGTAAATTGGGTGCTTCTGACGTGATCTGCAACAGTTTGCCAGCTGTTGCTCACTGATTGGCTGCAATGGAAAAGAATTAAACATTTATGTATGTCCATAACACAGAACAAAGAGTGAAGTGTGGGCTACACAATACTGGTGAAACAAACCTGAAGGCTTCGATGACAAAAGAGGATGTAGGTGAAGCACCAGCAATCCCGGCCTGCCAGGACAATGACACGCTGTTCTTGGTTACATCAGTCACCTGGGGCTTAGATGGTGGGCCTGGTAGCTCATTTTCATCATGGTTCTTTACAACCACCACTTCACCAGATTCTGAAAAGGACAGATGATACACTGAGCAGAAAAGTTGTAAAAAAAACAGAACAAAAACAGACCAAAGAACAAACCAATTCATGGTGACATGGTGTACCTTTGACTTCCAAAAATGCACTCCATGATGTCTCTCCACTGGAGCTAGTAGCCACACATGTGTAGATTCCAGAGTCTGAAAGCTGGAATATTATAGAAGACAAAAGGACATGAGTGTAGGCAGAGACGTGCATGGAAACAACAGACATAATGGCCTCTATCTTGACGCTGTGGCACAAACAAATGGTGCAAATGCTCTTGGAGTGTGTCGTCCGTCACACTGTTATTTAAACAGCACTAAATATCAACCATGGTGCTGTACAAAGATAAGGGGCTAAGGAGAAAAAGAACTACAACACTGCTCTGTGGTCCAAATGTCTTTTTTTCAGATGAAAGTAAATTTAGCATTTCATTTGGAAATCAACATCCCAGAGTCTGGATGAAGAGTGGAGAAGAACAGAATCCAAGTTGCTTGAAGTCCAGTGTAAAGTTTCCACACCCTAATGATTTGGGGAACCATGTCATTTGCCGAAGTTGGTCCACTGTGTTTTATCAAGTCTAAAATCAACGCAGCTGTCAACCAGAAGATTTTAAGGCACTTCATGCTACTATCTGCTAAAAAGCTTTATGGAGATGCTGATTTCCTTTTCCAGCAAAACGTAGCAACCGCCAACAGTGCAAACACTGCTAGTCATTTCTTTGCCTCCATAGACAATTCTTCATAGATTCTTCCTGGGATATTGTCAAGAGGAAGATGAGGGACGCCAAATCCCGTACTACAGATAGGCTGAAGCCTGCTATCAAAGCAACCTGGACTTATATAAGATCTCAGCAGTGCCATAGGCTGATAACCTCCAAGCCACACCAAACTGATGTAGTAGTTCATGCAAACAGAGCACCAACCAAGTACTGAGTGTTTAAATGAACATACCTTTCAGATGTTTGACATTTCTGTATTATATTTTTTTTCAACTGATCTTATGAAATACTCTACTATTTTTGAGATATGCATTTTCAGTTTTTTTGGGTTTTTTTGCGCTGTAGGCCATAATTATTAAAATTAAAATAAATAAAATGGTTGAAACTTTTCAGTTTATATGTAATGAGGGTAGAATATATATATATATAAACCACACAAATAATATTCAACTTTTTCATGATATTCTAATTATCTGAGATGCACCTGTATTAAGGTAAAAGTGTTTTTTTGGGGGGAGGGCTATGGTTTGCTTGACCTTGAACGTTTGACCAGTCTGTTACAAAGTTTAATCATCTGGTGACACTTAACCAGAGAACTGATTACAAAATTGTATTTCTAAAACAAAAAAATATTAGAAATAGACAGTGGCACTTAGAAAATGTGTGGCCATTCGCACAATTAACACGACAGCAGTCAGCAGACAATCATTGCCGAGCTGGATATGAAATTTGTCTAAGTGCCCCACGACTGTGACGTTGCATATGTGGCGTGACAGAGAGGCAGCTCCCCCCACAACACATGCATGCATGTGTTTTGCGCACTCCCCCGCTCCCAAGTGGTTCAAATCCCATGAGTGGCATTGCTTTTTTGTTGATTTAACCAGGGTTATTTAACCGCGGGGTTCTGTATTGCATCCCCTTCTACGAGGTCTATTAGATAATAAACCGACCCTTTTATTTTTTTTTTAACTATATGGATTTGAATGATGTGCGATTACACCAATCATGCTTGAACCCTCGTGCGCATGCGTGAGTTTTTTCACGCATGTCGGTGACGTCATTTCCCTGTAGGCAGGCCTTGAGTGAGATGTGGTCCCGCCCTCTCGGCTGAATTCCTTTGTTTCACATGCTGCTCGAGATGGCGCGCGTTGCTTTATCAAAATTTTTTCTGGACCTGTGAGGAATATCCGAGTGGACACTATTCGGGAAATTAAGCTGGTTTTCGGTGAAAAGTTTAACGGCTGATGAGAGATTGTGGGGTGTTTCTGTCGCTGTAAGGACTTCCCACGCAGCGGGACGTTGTGCAGTGCTTCCAGGCGCCGTCGCCGGCCTGTTTCGACCTGAAAACATCCTAATTTAAGGCTTAATTCACCCTGGACGTCGTGAGAGAACAGAGAAGATTCAGAAGAGGGTGGCATGAGGACTTTATGCGGACATTCCACTGTTTAAGGACATTTTGTAATGAAAGACGTGCGCGCAAATTCGCCGAGTCGTTTCCGTGATGACTCGGCAAATCTGTGTGCGCCGCGACAGGAAAAACACCTCCGTGTTGAAAACCATTTGTAAAATTCAGGCGGCTTTTGATGGCTTTCAACAAGTGAGTAACTGAGAAATTGTTTAACAGCTTGGGCATGTTCCAACTTGCCCGTTAAGGTTTCCAACGGAGGTGTTTTTCCTGTTGCGACCCCCCGCGGTCGGGTCCGGCCTGACATGCGATTCTGCCCGCACGTTCTTTCATTACAAAATGTCTGTTAACAATGGAATGTCCGAATAAACTCCTCATGCCGACTTCTTCTGAAAGTTCTCTGTTCTCTGACGACTTCCTGGGTCAACAGAGCCTGAAATGTGGAAGCTTTCAACTTGAAACGGCGAGACGCTGCCGCCTCGAAGCGCAGATCGCCGTCAGGCGCCGTGGGCCATCCTTACGGTGACACTACCAGACCAAAATCTCTCATCAGCCGTTAAAATTTTTACAGAAAACCAGCTGAATTTATCGAATGGTGTCCACTCAGTTGTGCCTTACAGTTTTGAAAAAAATTTGATCAAACAAAGCAGCAGTCTCTGAGCCATTCCTAAACAATGAAAAAATCGACGAGAGGGTGGGCCACTCCTCACTCAAAGACTGCCCACAGGCGAATGACGTAACCGACAGGCGTGAAAAAACTCTCGCATGCCCACAAGGGTTCAAGCATGTCTGATGTAATCACACGTGATTCAAATCCATATGGTTTTTGAAAAAAATAATAATGTCGGATACTTTTCTAATAGACCTCGTATGTATTATTTATATCAACCCAGTGATGTTCACTAATTATACAGCTGTTTTTTTTTATTTTCCTCCACATCAGTGGTGCGATGTGGTGCAGCTCGTCTCACGGAACACAGTGCGAGCAGCTGCAGCAGCTTGCATTGTGTTCCTGCTCGAAAGTCAGCATCGCGTGTACGTAGGAACTGTCGCATTGGGATCGTGCACACCTACTTGCCGGCATGATGTTTTGTGGTGCGCTCATGCGAGCTCTACCGCTGTGAGCTGCCCTGAGTTGTACGTATTCGCACTATATGTGAAGGGGCCTTTAATGTAGCTAATGACAAAGGCAAACCCCCAACAATGTTTGCAAATCCAAAAAACACAATGTTCGTCAACATTTGCTGCTCTGTGAGATACTAGCCTAATACCAGCACTGCACTATCCACCACGCTATGTCAGAAAGATAGAGCCCAATGACTGCCAACAATACTTTTCATTTCGTAAATTCTGATATCAGCAGCACTCTCTACAATTGATCTTCAGATCGCTGAAACACTGAAAATTGATGGGGTGACTTCAGGAGCTGGCCTTCTCATGGCCAAATTGTGTGTCATTTGTGAGTGCCTCAAAGTGCTGACGCTAATTCCCTAATGAATTCCATTTTCTACTCACCACCTTTCCATCACTTTTTCACTCCCCCTCTCCACTGTCATACCGACCACAACAAAGTCAGGCTAATTAATTTAGGGTGGGACGCTGGAACCCCCTGGACTGATGACAGCTGGCTTGTCCCTCTATGCCTCTTAGGAAGTTTCGTTGTTTGTTGGTTTTTGTCCCTGTGCTTTCCTTCCATTTATTAAATAACATGTCAGTGGTCAGCAGCTTTGTCAAGCCTAATAGATATTCCACTGAGGCCTTAGAGTGGGGAAAGGAAGATGTGAGCCTCTTAAATTTAATCTACTCTAAATGTGTATGTGTGCACATGTTTGTGTATATAGCTGTAAGTGCACATATGTTTCTATCCAACAGCTGGAGTACATCCAACTCTGCACAGCTGAGCCTTGCTGTAGCTGCTGAGCCGCTAAGTGAGACTATCAAACAATTTACAAAAATCAATGCTGCCTATTCATCTCTTTAAAGCATTATGGCTCCCACAAATCAAAGTTATGCTCTGACCATATACCACTTAACTTAGCAAGCAAACAAACAAAAAACATACACACTACAAAATTAACATAGACAGCATCTATCAATTATAAAGGTAAAGAGGTGATACTAGACATCTTTTCAACAAGTTAAAACATACTAAAACATTATTGATGTTTGCAAACACAAATGCAAAGTACACAGATTTCTCAGTAAAATGTAGGACTTATCAATTTGTACTTATACCTGAAGATGTTTGTAAATTTGAAGGAACTGATTGGGTGGATGAACAATTCTAAATAATGTGTGAGATTGTGGGGATGGTACATGTGCAGCAGGGAGCTCTGTCTGTGCCTGATGGTATGTGTAGGAGATCGGGTAGTGAGAGGAGGAAGAGTTATTGCAGGTGGTGTCTCTCTCACTTCTGAGTTTGCCTTCTAAAGAGCAATACACCAGTTTTACTGATGTACCTGTCTTTTAAAGACAATGAGAGATTTGTGACCATCATGATCACTTATGCAAAAGAGACTTTACATTCACCAGCTTGGTGGTTTTGACTGTGTCTGATTTATCATTGCATGGATACTTACAGGTGTGTGTGTGTGTGTGTGTGTATAAGAATGCAAAAGTTTGATAAATACCCTTTTTTTGTGTAAACATTCAAAATTTTCTTCAGATCTTTGAATTTATTCTCCACAACATTGACAAATGAGGACCCTGGTGTGTTAAATCAGATATTACAACCCCAAATCATAAAAAGTTGGAACAGCATGGAAAATGCCCCCATGCAGTTATTCATACATTTACTTACAGCATGAACCAAAGATATCTCAGATTTTGTGCAGCCAACTTTTGAATATCTATCCAAACCGATAAAATTAGCTGTAATTTTGTCATGTACCGTAGAACAAAGGTATTATGTAACAACTACATTTCAAGAGAAAGTCCATTATGTCAGTTTTGTGGAAAATCAAAAGGGGACTACACCTTTACTGTCAAAGAATTTGGTACTTTAACTCAAGTAATCTTCTCATAGGCGACTTTACCTTTTATCTCAAAAGACATCTGTACTTTTATTTAAGTGTGGCCCTCTGGTAGTTTATACATCACAGATATTACCTCTTAAAGGAAATGCAGACGTTGATGGCAAATAAGAGGGTTAAATGTCCAAGACAGTAGCAAAATCTCACACCTTAATATTCTTGATTTGGAGGCTTCCCAGCTCCTGCAGGGACATTCGGGAGTCCTTGCCCAGTAGACTGACCCCATCCTTCAGCCAGCTGATGGAGGGAATTGGGTCTCCTGATGCCTGGCACTTCAACAGCGCCGCGCTGTCCACCCCCAGGGTCTGATTGGATGGACCTTGACGAATGATGGGTGGAGGCCTGTCTGTGAGTACTGGGATACAAAGACAGCATGATGAATGTGTTATTGTCTCCAAAGTGTGGTAACATTTTGTTGGTAAAATGCAGGTGCAGTAGTTGTGTGTTGTTGGGTTTATAGACTCAATTAGCAATAAGTGTATGTGATGCATATTTGTACTTTAGATAATATTTTGTTTAAAGATTTCTTGTTAAAATGACATGGTATACAACATGTTAGAACTCGGTGCAGCAACTCCTTTAAAAATAGTTAAAGTAATAAAGGAGGCATTTATACCGATACTAACAAAAATACATCTTACATTCAAATTAGCAACAAAGGAACACACAACTAAAACATACAACGTAAAAATAACGTTGCTTCATCATCTCAAAACTACATTGGCTCAACTTACAAATACAATCAAAAATCAATGTTGTTTCAACGTCTGAAAGCTATGTTGTGTCAACGTCTTAAAACTATGTTGTTACAACTTACAAATACAATCAAAAATCAACATTGTTTCAATGTCTGCCCTGTATGTTGTTTCAACGTGGATTCAACGTATTGTGCCCACTGTGGTACAATATAACCTGAAGAAATACAGGCAGGTATGTGTATTTTTCCCCTATACACTTGTCTACATCGACTCTGCACCACTTTGAAAAGTTAGCCCCAGCCAGTATATTTGCTGCTGATACTGCACACAGTAAATATTCTCTATACAGCTTTAGTAGTATCATCAACAATATAAAATTTAACAACTACACTATGAACCCTTAAAGTTGTGAAAAATGTTTTGAGCTAATTTAGAACTCTACTACACATGCCCTATTCATGTCCATGTATTTAAGTGTGTTGACAGTTGTCAAAAATCAGTGGAATACAAACAGGCTTGATTGCAAATAATAAACTAATATAATTTCAACTGTGGAAAACAGATAATTTGTCATTTATAGTGTAGATGGTGAAGTGAGTGTGCTGTGGATGTTGCTCAGCCTTTCAATTATTCAACATAGTTCATTTACTTCTGGTACATTTACACTTTTTTATCTTGTGCTGTATTAGGCTAAAACCTGAAAGAAGAATTTCAATACCTGAATTTATCCAAAGATGAATGGTATCACCATTTCCAAATAGACACAAAACAGCAGTTTGATCTTTCATGTCACCAATGATTTCACTCATTGAGACACATCTGAAATGAATGATTTATTTTAATTGTTCAGTCATTATCGCCCCAGGGCCTCAGGGGGGGTGCAGTCATAACCAAAGTGGTAAAAAAGTGAAGCAGCAGGTTGAAAGTGGCTTTCTTTTAAGGCAATGTGCTTGTACTTCAAAACATTAAATATGCTCTGCATTTCTCGGAAAGAGGAGAATAAAAACAGCTGAGTAGTGTTGTGTAGTTTCATTGATGTGGCAGTTTCCTTCTTGGACTCATGCTGCCTCAAAGTTCTCATAAAGCTGTGTGGTCCTATGCATTGGCAGGTGGTTTCTTGCTGGCTCGGTGTGGGTTTTTTAATAGGTGTGCTGTGTGAGACACAATTAAAGCTACAACTGAGTTCCCCTCCACCTTAAGATACTCCTTTGAGATTTGAATCAGACACAGGGCTCTGATGAATTTCCTTTAAACAAAGATTCATTCATGATAATGTGCCAAAAACTGGGTTCCTTCCATTAAATAGTGGATGTTGGAGGTCATGTCTAGAACTGTACCATGCTGGCAGTTTATATATTTGCACTTGAATAATGTTGAGTCTCCTTGGCATAACAGAACCCACATTCATTGGAAAGTATGGATTAATGATGTCAGGCCTGCAGAGGCTAATTAACAAATCTACCTCAGTAACCTTCCAACACATTATCACACACCCCTCTTTCACCTTACTAACAGCCACATCTGACTAAAGGAAGCCATTCCAAGTACTATATGCTTTTGCTGTGCCATGTCACTTTGGTTCACCTGAGATTAAAAATGGTGCACAAGTCAACTATATTTTGTACTACAGACCAAATATGTTACATCTATGTCATTAATAGTATTCAAAGTATTGAGTGAGTGAAGTTCAAAGTAGGTGGTTCAGAGTGCCTGTCTTTGTTCTTGGGCAAGATACTTCTTTTCCATTGATGCAGTCCACCCAGGTGTAAAAGGTTCCTTGGCTGAGGACGTAACCTATGAACTAATAGTGTCCTGTCCACTGGGGAAGTCATAGACTCTCATTCACTTCACTCTGAAGTACAAGGGGTAACTGAGACATTTTGCGCCTGACCCAGCAAAGGTAGGGAAACCAACATTTCTCAACATTGCACCCAGTGAGTCAAAGCTTCACTCATTCTCAAGAAATGTTGATTAATAAGAATGCAAAAGATGGAGAACAATGCCCTACTTTTTCTGGGTCAGGCTCAAAACATCTCCATCACCCCTTGTATAGGACCTACTTCTTGTTACAACAAGACAGTCCATGGTTCTAAGGCCATCTGTACCCAAATCTCCTTGTACATCTGGAGTTGTGTCAGGAAGGGTATTCTGCATAAAACTTTTACCAAACATCTCAACACATTCTCACACCCAACTTGTCACATATTAACACAGAGCCCTAGCGTGACCAAGAGTTCAAGAGTTAATATGTGATAAATTGGGTAAGCCTTTTGCATCATTTGGTGACATGCAGGGGAAACCTAACCTTAACCCAAATATAAGCAAATATTCCTTGCTGTGTCAAAGGATGATGTGGGGTGTCAAACAGATTTTTTTTTTGACAGTTTTGTATGTTATCAGTTTTGTATGTTAATCGGCTAACCAGTGCATCACTAAATGACATAAAGGAGGTACCCAGTGCATCTGTAAATGACATGAAGGGGGTACCCAGTGCACAGGGTTGGGTAGGATTACTTTGAAATGTAATCCAAAAGTAATCAGATTACAAGTAATCCAAATGTATGTACATACATATATGTAATCCACATGTATTCTTTCAAACTAATCCTACCCAACCTTGCCAGTGCATCACTAAATGACATGAAGGGGTACCCAGTGCATCACTAAATGACATAAAGGGGGTACCCAGTGCATCACTAAATGACATGAGGGGGTACCCAGTGCATCTCTAAAAGACATGAAGGGGTACCCAGGGCATCACTAAATGACATGAAGGGGTACCCAGTGCATCACAGGCTGATGATAAAAGGTATTGAGCAATCATATATATGTGAGTAGTTCCATGTGTACAACATAGAGATCCAGTATGGATCTGGTGTGGCAACCCTGAACAAAGACCAGAGCAGCTAAAAGAATCACACAATGCCATAACCCATTACTGATACTCACAAATTAATCAGTGGGTCAATGAGACATAATAATACAAGTTACATATATGCTTTAAATTTAAAATTGCTTGGCATAATAAGATAAAATATGGTCTTATATTTCCCTACTATAAAGCCTGACTTATGCGCTGCACCCACGTTTATCACTGACTATTTTAAAACTGGTCCGCAACTCCTACACTGGCCTTGTTAGGAAAATTTGATAAGGTATATCTAGTTTTGGGAGAGGCTAGAGAAAAGTGACTGCTCAGTTAATGGTGTATCTGATGTATGAATGGATGGCATGAAGGAGTGACAGAGGGAGGAGGCAACACTCAGCCGAGGCCTTGTGTGTTTGGATCAGGAATTTCTCATTACAGATCTCCTTGAACTCCATAGCCTGTTGTTGAGGCTCGGGACAGTAAATCACCTGAAGACTGCAGCAGGTGTGGCCAAGACCTCACCCTGACCCTCCAAAAGTCTACTCCTCTTTGTCCTGCCTACCACCTATGTTGCAAACATCCGTGTTCTACACATTCCAAAAAAAAAAAAAAAAAACCTGCCAGATAAGAACCTGAAGCTGTACCAGTATTAAAAACACATAGTGGGTAATGAATCTTACCAAACTGAGAGACAATATTGTTGCATGTACGATGGAACCGCGCTGTTGTGGTGCTTTTAATCTTCCAGCTACAGGATTTTTCAGCCAGCATAAGGATGGCCGTCGATCATGCCATCACAACAGCTGAACATATTAGATGCACCTACACCTAGTGAGGCTCCATAACTCATTCCACAGGAAACCAATGTCACTCAGTCACTCAATCACAACCCCTCTTCTCTTTCTGCGGCTTCCTCCCTCATACACATGCAATATGTGCACCATATTCACTCACACCAGTGCTGATCATTAAACTTGAAGGGACTCAAGGGCAATGCTTCATTTCCTCTCCATAAGAAAATATAGAATTTTTTAATCAAATAGTGTCTGGTAAAAATATACATAAGTCTGATGAAAAAGTTCATAGTAACATAAGGTCATGGGGCACAGTGCTACTTCTTAAAAAGCTATATATACATTTATTCTCTACAGGAGCTATCAGGCATTTAATCAGGACTTTAGGGCCCCTTCACACATAGTGTGAATACGCACAACTCAGGGTGACTCACGCGGCAGAGATTGTATGAGCGTGCCACAAAACATCGCTCTGACGGGCAGGCGTGCACAATGCCGGTGCAATGATTCATGCATGCGATGGTGTCTTTCGAGCAGGAACACAGTGTGAGCTGCTGTTCCATGGGATGAGGTGCACCACATCACGCCACTGATGTGGAGGAAAATAAAATAAAAAACAGCTGTATAATTAGCACGGTGGATTAGTGGTTAGCACTGTTGCCTCACAGCAAGAAGGTCATGGGTTCGATTCCCACCTGTGGCCTTTCTGTGTGGAGTTTGAATGTTCTCCCTGTGTTTGCGTGGGTTCTTTCCGGGTGTTCCGGCTTCTTTCCACATCCAAAGACATTGCAGGTTAGGTGGATTGGAAACTTTACATTGTCAGTAGGTGTGTGTGCAGATGTGAATGTGTTTGTTTGTCTATATGTGGCTCTGCTACAGACTGGCGTCCTTTCCAGGGTGTACCTCGCCTCACGCACTATGACTGCTGGGATAGGCTCCAGCCCCCCGCGACCCTTAATTGGAATAAGCGGTTGAAGATGAGTGAGTGAGATGAGTGTACACAGGAATTAGTGAATATCACTGGGTTGATATAAAGAATCAGGGCTTGACATAAACCAGTTTGCCCCACTCGCCCACAGGGCCAGTAGAATTGAGAAGTTAGTGGCCCACAGTGTAGGAGCACTGGCCCATGGTTTTGCGTGTGAGAGTTCATGAAATTCCACCTTGAAATCCTGCAAACAAAACTGCCTATATAATATAAACCAATCCAAAAAAACAAACAAACATAAAATAGTCTATGGACCATGAAGTTAAAAAAATAGAATTTCTCAAGTGTAAAAAAATAAAGTGACTCCCATAAAATTTAGAGGGATTTTTTTAAGCAACCCTCAGAGTTGACTAACTCACAGTCAGAAATGTAAAATACAGATGTAGGTCCATATCAAAACTAAAAAGTATGCCTTGTCTGGATTGGAGTTATAGATCTAAAAATTGAAAATAAATGCTTGGCTCCTTTGCTAATGTTGTCACCGTGGGGTTTCCACAAAGGTAAGCTGGTTAGACTTTTAAACAAGCTTCAGAACAGCCAGGGTCTCCCAGGACCAAACATATACTTTACTTACTTGTCAGAAAACCTCATTCTTCTCTTGGTCATGACCAAGCCACGGCCATTTATGTGGCCAGGTCGGGACAAAACCTCTCTTCCTCTTGTTTCTTTCATATAGCCTGTCTCTCTCCCTTAACTCATCATCACTAAGCTTCCTCTTCTGGCCAGTTCCTTTAGCAAAACTCTTTCCCGGTTGTTGACCGGGTTTGGGTGGATGTAGTTTAAACATATTTCAGTTCAAATTTCAAAGCGTTCTGTTAGATTTGCATCTTGTTCATATTCGTTTCTTGCAGCTTCCTGCGCATTTAAAGATGCTAACGAACATTGCCGAAGATCGGTGACGGAAACGACCAAACGCACGCTCCACGCATCGACAACATACATTTCAATATGTGCGAGATTCTGCGGGAGCATGGGGTGTGGTTAGGGATGGGTATTGATAAGATTGTATCGATATAGATACCATTATCAATTCCGCTTATCGACCCGATTCCTTATCGATTCCCTTATTGAAACCGCTTGTGAATTTTCTGTGTACTAAAAGTAGGCTTTAAAGGTTTTCTATGTCAACAACATTTTATTGAGTGTTAAAGTAAATAAATATGAAATTGGTCACTGGATCCTTAAACTCTGGACCTAAATAAACTCTACATGGTGGCTCCTTGATCTCTGAATATAAATAGAAATAAAGAAAATCTGTAGTTTTTGTCAAAAGCGTTTCCTTTCAGACATTATTGGCATGAATGTTTTTCCATACCTCTGAGCTGAACTCTTGCAGCTGGCTTTGCTTCACGTCAGCATCAGTTTAATTCATAAAGAATGCAGGACGTCTCATTTTGGGAAGAAAAAATGTTTTAGTCGATTGTAGTTTATTTTCTGTATTACAGCGTTTGGAAAGAGGTGTCATTTTATTTAAAGCAGCAATTCATTTTGAAGTTATGAATTCCGACCAGACTGTGTCTCAGCAGAGAGCCACGCAGCGTTTGGAGCTGTGCCAACGGAACGGAGGACGATTCTCATTTCTTGACTACCATAAGACAAGATCACACTTAGTGACTTTAATCTGCACAAAAGTGACTCACAGTCATGATTGACATATTTTAATGGCTTTGAGAGGAGTTAAGAAGCGGACTTGCCGCTTCTAAAGAGTTATTATTACTATTATTGCTGTTGTTGTTGCTATTATTATTATTAACAAAGAAATTTAAAAAAATACAATTTTTAATACATTTGACTCTTTTACAACATGTATTAATTATTATACAGAAAACAAACGCACACAAACATGCTGAAATGCCAACAGCTAATGCTAACTTTAACATTGAAAACGCCATAGACATGCTAACACATTAGCATCGGTCTTGTTTTTAAGTTACTGTTTCAGAAGACCATAATAGGTTGGTTTAACATAAAAGGGTATATATTACTCACAGGCATATGCTCTTTAGGGTTTTAGCAGGGAAAAATTAAGATAAAGTCCAATGATCCAGCAGATCAAACCATTGCTTCATTGGTTCACGCGTCAAAGTGCAGTCGCTCTGCAGAAGCGGTTGATTACAGACCCGCTGCAGGGTCTGCAATCAACATAGAGAAATTATCATTTTCCCGACAAAGACCCTCAAAAACAACAGCTGCTCTGAAGGACCGCTAAGGGAAATGTTAAGCAAAAAGACTATTGATATTGGTGGATCGAATTATTTCTTAATGATACCCAACCTGAGATGCAAGATGTGGTCCATGGTGTGAGATCAAAACAAACAAACAAAGAAGAAGAAGAAGACCAAAACAAACATGGCAGACTCGGTGAAGTTTGATGACATGGAGATGTGAAGAAATTTGACATTGCTGCTGAAAAATATGGCATAATAAATAGAATTTTGAGTATTTTTGTAGTGGCCCGAGCGGGCCATCATTTGATGAATTGTACTGGCCCGTAGTGGCCCGAAAGTGGGCCAAATCAGCGCCAGGCCAGCGGGCAAATGGCTATGTTGAGCCCTGATAATACATAAAAGGGAACAAAATACAGAAGCCTGTGGTTAAATAACCCTGGTTAAATAACAAGAAAAAAATGCCATGGATTCAAACTGGCATGCTCTTACCAGACGGAAACTTTGCCACTGTGCTACAATCACTGTCTTGTAACAGGAGCATGAAATGGCTAAAATCAACAAGTAGATAAACGTGGCTTGTCCTGATCCTGCGCGCCACAGGACCAGGACAAGCCAACAGCATGAGAGCCTGGAGCCCACAATTTTTCATATATCGTTAGGAAATTTTTACTGAAAATTCATATCCTCATAGGCAAAAACTGATTCAATTTTCAAGGCTATAGGTCAAAGTAAAAACAAAATGGAAAAGTGGAAAAATCCCTATCCTTAACACTGAACAAATTTTCCGGTTCCCGGTTCAAACCCCACCCCTGCCATATTTCTTCATGTAATGTGGAGTTGCGTCAGGAAGGGCATCCAGCGTAAAACCAATTCAGCCAATTCAACATGCAGCTCCACCTCAAATCTGCTGTGGTGACCCCGAGTGCAAAACAAGGGAGCAGCCAAAGGGACTTACTTGTAGGATGGTATCCTTTATTAACTGACAAAGTCCGATCCAGATTACAGATTTTGTAGTCACTTAAATTTAATATTGAAAACCCCATTCAATGTATATTCTACATTGTATCTTAATCACTAGATTATTGTAATGTTCTATTTTCATGTTTACCGCAGTCCAGCATTAGGGGTCTTCAGCTCGTTCAGAATGCTGCTGCCAGACGTTTGACACGTAGCAGAAAGTCTGAACATGTCACACCGATTTTGGCATCTTTGCACTGGCTCCCTGTCTCTGTGAGAGCAGATTTTAAGGTTTTGTTAATGACTAATAAAGTTGTTCATGGACTGGCGCCATCTTATCTGGCTGATCTGGTGGAGCTTTACGTGACGGCCCGGGCTTTGTGGTCGCAGGATGCGGGACTTCTCTGTGTTCCCAGGGTGAAGAAGAAGTCAGCAGGTTAAAGAGCCTTTTCTCAGCATTCACCCATCCTGTGGAACAGTCTTCCTGCGATCGTGAGGCAGTCGGAGTCCGCGGACATTTTTAAGTCAAGACTGAATATCTATTTTTATTGTCTTTCTTATGAATAGTTTTTATTTTTTATCTGTTTTATTTTTTTTACTTCTGTTTTTAATTAGATATTTGAAAAATTTTATTCATTTTTAATGTATTTATTTAAATTATATGTTGAATTGTCCCGTGTAAGGCGCCTTAGGATGGGTTTTGCTGTGATTTGGCGCATTATAAGCAAATTAAATTGAATTGAATTGAAATTATTTACTTAAATTCAAAAGAAGAATAAGAACTCTGTGGAATTATTGTACTTATGTGTTTGAGGTTCAGCATCTTTAACATTTTAACACTCTAGCGTCTATGATTTTTTTTGGACAACCCATTATTCTACCTGTGCAAAATTTAATTTAACAAACACTGCAGTCATATGGGAACATGTAACACAGGCCTTCCATTTACAGGTACAATTATTCTGAGAATTGTGTGTGTTTGTGTGCTGCACTGAAATTGAAAATGTTACGTGTCAGTTTTGACTCACCATCTGTGACCTCCAGTTGAGCCTTGGCAAGTATACTGCCTGCCACGGTCAGGGCTTGGCAAATATAATAACCAGCATCTGCCCGCTGCACAGATGAAATGGTGAGGTAGCCGCTGGGTGACACTGAAAAGCGACTGTTGGGCTGCTGAGGCTGGTTGGGAAACAGCAAATTCTGCAGGAGCAGCAACAGACAGCCAATTAGTAAGAATATGAATCCAGAACAAGGTGGAAAAATTCCAACACACTCACACTGCCATCAAACCACACATAAAATATTACACACACACACACACACACACACACACACACACACACACACACACACACACACACACACACACACACACACACACACACATGCATTGCTATTAAAGCTAGAGCACTGCATGAACAATTTCATCTATCACTTGGTTGGCCAATTGCAAACCATGTACAGTTTGATGACTTGGTTTTCCAAAGGGCACTTATTCGTGGGCCAAACCAGAGGCTCCACAGTGTTTTGAAGACAGGTTCCGCTCTCGCTGGCTTGATGACTGCTTTCCCCTCTTTAACTCTACAGTGGTTATGATATGATGTTTTTAGTGGCAAAGACCACCACACTGGATGTGAGGTTATGAGATTTAATTTATTCAAGTCAAGTCTGGAAGCATGTGCTGGTGTTGTGCATCACACATTCACCAAACTATGAAACTGACTTGTGTCCTGGATGGCAACAACCCAAGCAGACAAACAATTCACCCCACCCTCTCAAAAGTAATGATGCATCTGCTGCACCGAGGTAAAATGCGAGCTTCCCTTTGGACTTTTCCAGCCACTAGGGTTCTCAATACTGAGGCACCTACATGCTGGACCATGCACAGTGAAATATGCCAAATGGCATCCTACGTAGGCCCTTAGCATTAAGATTTGGACCTTCTAGTCAGATTCACTGTGTTCAGGTACTACATTTCATGCGAATTTTGTACAGATTTGCAAAACTATACTTTTTTTTTTGGAAAGTGCATGCAATAGTCAATCAGAATGGATTAGTCCACTTTTCTGGAAGCCACCGCAGTGGCCACCTTGTTTCAATAACGTGGCTTCAAGATGACTTAGGATCTAGATTCTAGTGGTGAAATATATATTTTCAGGGCCAAGGCCAATTCAGTGGTGCAAATGACAAAAATATATATATAGGCAAAGTCATTATGAGCGGTCATATTGGATTTTTCGAGTGATTTTCATGGTGGCTCATTGTCCGGCAAAGATATCAGCCTCACTAAACACTTCATCAGGTCTTTATTGAGCTGAAAGGCAAAGGACCCAGAGACATGAATATCAGTGCCAAGAGAAGGGAATATCTGTAAATTCAACACTTTTGCCACACGTAGATACACTTCTGATGGTTGAGCCCATGAAGTCAATGAAAGTCTGGATCTTAGTCTTAAGCCAGGACAATTTCAAACTCAGACACTCCGATTCCTTCACTCATCTTATCGTGTATTACAATTAGGGTATCCATTGATTTCGCAATGATCACTGCATCATCCATGAAGTCAGTCAGTAAACTCCTCTTTGGCAACAAACACACCTAGCCCGCATAACTGAACACAGTTACTCGTCTTTCAGCTGCCCCCATTTGCTCATGGTCACCACAGGGAAGCCAGAACAGATCTGCATCAGGATTTGGAACACAGAGTAATGCCAGATGTGCAGCCGGTCTGCTCTGTGTCACCCTGATCCCATCAGATCTCAGAAGATAAGCAGAGCAGGATCTGGTTAGTACTTGGATGGGAGACGTCGTTGGAACACCAGTGGCTGTGTGTGTTTCTCTGGGTAAAACTGGAGTTGCGCCAGCAAGGGCATCTGGCTTAAAACTTGTGCCAATTACCAATGCAGATCTGGTTGTATCCACTGTGGCGACCCTGAACAAAACCGGGAGCAGCCGAATGAACAACAACTTATGCCAGATGCAATTCCAGTTTTAGCTGGAAAAACACACGCAGACCTTGGTCTTCCAAAAAGGTCTCTCATGCCATCCCATGTTGCACGTTTTTGTTTTTTTCACGAAATGATACAAATTTTCATGACTTTTTTTTAAACTCACTATTACTAACCTTAACCATAACCTAACCCTACTCCTTCCCCTAACCCTAACCATACCCCCCCAACTCCCCCGCTTCATTTTTAATTTCCTGCAGCTGTCACGGAATGTATTGTATTAGAATAAATTTGTTCTCCCATTATGAACATTTTGTACTTTTCATGACAATATCATGAACCAATAGATAAATATATATTTTGTTCTGCTGAATCACGACATACCGTGAGACTGGGTTGCTCATCCACATATTAACTACAAACTTCATCTTAACGTCTGCGATCTGACAGGATCAGGTGTACATAAAGTAGAACAGGTATGCCTTTAAAATACCAACATAATTAATGTTGAATATTCAAAATTAAATGCTACTAATGGAAGCACTGTGACACTCTAACAGGATTGACAACAATGGAGATCAAAGTCTGTATTATTTGATTTTGGAGTCTATTATTCTTACATGATCCCCAAAGGTAACCAGAAAGCACATTAGCAGGATTCAATTAAATCAAATTACTTTAATGCAACAAATTATGTTGTTTTTTTGTAATTAGACGCTGCCCAGCTCCAGCAAATGATTGATCTCCACTCCATTATCCTCAAGTGTAACAAAAAGGCCTTCTTGTCATTTAATTACTTAACTTGTCGCTTTAATTTGTTGTCTCCGCAAACACATTCGTACTTTTTTTTTAACTCAATGAGGGACGAGGTAGAAAAATACGAAGCATCGATAAACACAAGAACAGAGAGATGTGCAGAGATTAAGATGAGCAACTGATAAAACGTGATTTCACAAGCTTCATCTTTAATGACACCCTCCACCAACACACTGTATATACTAGCTGAACAGCTTCTACATATTACTCACTGCCACTCATGCATTAGGTCACGCACTGCGAGTGTAGAGTGGGTGAGGATCACACCAAATGTTGGTGTGAATATGTACCAGTGTTTCATTTCACTTATTGGAATAACATTGCTGTAACTGTTGATTTGTTGACTGTGTGTGGATTTGAACCTTAGCCAGAGCTGAATCATATCCCCGGATCATCTACAAGCCCCAGCAGGATCCTAATTGGCACTGTTGTGAGTGTTGTGAGGACAATCGGGTATTTGAATGGTTTATCTGCTGGAGTGAGGGATAGGATCGTTCTTATCAGTGCAAGGTTATGGAAAGTGATTAGCACTTTGCCAGCCATGCTGTCCTTTGGCAGCTCCTGTGAAGAAAAGTGTGTCTGTGTTGCTCTACTAAAGATAGTGCTGACAGATAGTATAGTTTAAAACATCTTATGTGTGTGTTGATATGGCAAAAGTGCATGGCAGGAAACTCATGCTGCAAGGAGATCAAAACAACCTACATTTTCCAATAATAACTCAAATAATAACACAAGCAGCGTACGTGTTAGTGCATTTACAGAACCTGTGCTGACTGGATCCTAGAAATATGGAAGTCATAATTTGATATGGTTGCACAACTGTGAACAGTCCAGTAGGTGCCAGTGTTCACCAGGTGGCTACACCACACAATGTGCTCCTTTTCATGTGGATTCTGGTGTAACGTTGAACACACGTGTTTGAAATGTTTCAAAGCAGTGGTTCAAGTTAATCATCACAAATTTGCAGTACCGACAAAAAGTTTCAGCACCATCCCCAGCCACACGTTCTGTCTATTCTTTAATTCATGTTTAACCTTCCTGTTGTGTTGTACATTTTGGCTCATGTTGTAATGGCTTCTTTTTCACGCTGACTCTGAAACAATGTTCGAAACACAGGTGTTTCAAAGGTTTCAGAATGTTTCAAAGCAGCATTTTCAGGAGTTAGATATCAGCATTTTTCATTAATGATAATAGGTTTTGCTACCATTCATAACCACACATCATATTTATTCTTTAAATCTGGTTTCAGTTTTCCATTCTATAAAATGCATCTTGAATTTGCCCATTTACACGCAATGTAAAATAAATAAATAAATAAACAAATGCAGCACTCAAAACCTAAAATCTGATCAGGTCATCGATTGTGTGCGAAATGCCTATGGTACACAGCAAAATCACCAGTGTAAAATTAACACTGACAGTATCTATATGGGCCCACAGTGTGGTGATTTTGCTGTGTAGAACTAACAAATTTCTATAATATATTGGTAATGAGTTATCATGTTGAAGATCAATTGCTTGATCTTCATAAATGTGTAAAATTTGTACCAAACAATGTTAAAATCCTTCCAGCTCATCTTCTCTTGACAGGGTACCTACAGTTTCAGGTTTTAAGTATATTCCTTTCATTGTTAATAAGTAATCATGCTAACAAGAATTTGAACACACACACACAGTTGTAGGACATAAAAAAAAAGCATTTTCATGATGTGATGTTTGGTTTTTGTGATTCTTTTGTCTTACCTGACTTCCCTCCTTCTGCCAGAAGACAGCAGGCTGAGGGTTTCCCTTGGTCTCACATGGGAAGGTAGCCGTACGACCCTGAGCCACAATTTGGTCCCTTGGACGGATGACAAACTGGGGTGCAGCTGCAGTGAGAAGGTTTAAAAACAACAACAACAACAAAAAAAAAAACACAACAAAAAAAAAAACACCATTGTCAATCAATGGGTGTCACATGGTAAGGGCAGACAGACATCAGGATGGGAGACTATCAGGGTTTGTGGTTTTCAAGCACAAACAAGCAATATTCCACAAGGTCAAATCAAAATGGGAGTGCCATACAGAGCTTCCATGCAGTGTTATCCATCCCTTTTATTTTCTGTAAAATTAATCTGAACAGGGAAAGAACACCAATGACTGTCACAACTGTTGTACTGTGGTATCCAGGGAGGCCATTCATCCAGGTGAGGCTGAGACTGAATGAATGACAGCCACATCAGGATTCAAACAAGGAAGCATCTTGGTCACAACAACATTTAGATCAGAGACCACATACAGAAAATACAAAAGACTATGACCAGGTACAGACAAACTTGTCTATTTCAGGGGTAATCACTTCTGATCTTCCAGTCTTAGTGTCTATCAGATGTATCTCACATAAAAGTCAAGCTGAAAAAGAGCGAAGTAGTTTGGATAAGCTGTAGTTGTTGTTGATCACTACTGCAGTTAAGACCTTGACATCAGCCAGATGAGCCTCCAACATCTACCATGCTTTCAAACAGTCATGTAACGAATGTTTTGGTCAGTATTCAGAATGCCATCAGATGTCAGATATATTGTATCTGACCGCTCAGTATGTACTAATATTGGTAAGGAACCTACTACCCAAAAATGACTGCAGTATGTATTAGAAGCAAGCAAACAAGTTGTAGCGACACAATTAGGCTGTACTACGCACTGTAATGCTACCTATCCTTTGATTGGGATGGTCATGGAAATTTCTATATTGCAACAGCAAACCTTTTGGCTGCTATGACTGACTTCATGTACGTGCACTATCTTCTCTGAATTCTCCCATGTTCTTTTTCTTAGATTGCCAGACCCCAGTAGCATCATGAGATAGCATATTAGATCATCCGAGTACTGTTTGACTGCTACAAAATTCCTCCACTGTCCAGATACCCTACAGACTGTGACATACTGCTTTTTGTCTGCTGTATAGAAAATAAGTATGACTATTTGGATGTGGCATAGACAGAGTCAGGACAGGGTGACATATTTCTACCTGACAACTAACACACACAGCTGAATATCAAGCATACATACAAAGTTGTCTGGTGCGCAGGATTATTGCTCTTTACTTTGTGACCATTCTTTGAATGATGTTACCGATGCAAGCGATCAGACCATTTGTCCATTTGTTTCTCATGGCAAAAAAAACAAACAAACAAAACAAAACAAAACAAAAAATCACTTTTTCAAAGAGCATTTACACAATTTTCACAGAACAAGTAATATATAAAAAACATGAATCAAAATGCAGTCACACTATTGTTTGTATTTATTTATTTACATTTTGCCCTGACCTATAATGAAGCAAATAACTCGTTGCCCACCCAGCTGTAACTGGGTACCAGCCTTGGCTGGGGAAGTAACCTATGATACACTACGTCATAGATTCTCATCTGTACTTGAGAAATCTATCTACAGTTCTTGTTTTTTTTTGTTTGTTTGTTTGTTTTGTTGTTTTTTTAGGGGCACAGTCTTGATGGTGGATGCAAAAGCAAGCTGTGCAGATGACACAAATCCATTCGGGACACGTCTTTTCAATTTAAGTGGTGGGAAATAGTATGAGCAATGCACAAAGGCTTTGGATATTAGCCAATCAAAGTGACACCCTTTAAACTGGATTGTGCTGGGTGCAAATTAAATGATTTAAGGCCAATTTGGCAGATCGCACAGTGGCCAGTTCCACCAAAGCTCCCTGAGGGGAAGCAGTGAAGCAAGATGGTGAGGGATTTTTTTTTTCCCCAAGAGTGTTTACTCTTATTTCCTTTAAGAATTGTTTTCAGTTCACTTTTGTGAAGCATTTTAAAGGCATATAAAGTCACCTTTGTGTCACTTTGGGGGAACAGAGATAATTGTGTATTTTCCATCAAGAAAAACATGACTCCACTCCACTTTGCCTTTGCAGGCAAATGGCATTGATATGTGCCAGAAAGAAGCGTGAACAGAGTGATTCTGTTGCTTTAATGGGAAAATTCTTTCTTGTGACAGGCAATATCAATGCATCAGCTTGGCACTAGACCACACCAGTTCTAGACAAACACACCCACATGAGTAATATCATGATGAAGTAATAACTGTATAATATAATAATAAAAATTAAGGAAAAAAAATCTATAAAAATTTTGTGGAACACCTAACTAAGTAATAGGTCTGCTTACCACCACCACCGGAATATAACAATTATTATTATTTATTAGACTGTGTAGTAAAATGAAAACAATTTGAAAAACACTTTTAAGTTAGACTATGTTCACTTTAAATGTGATATTTTACCAATATACTCATGGACCACAAGGGGTCACTCACAGATCACCAGTGGTCCATGGACCACTTTTAGAAAAAGGTTTATTTTGAAGATGTGGGCACTGGGTGTAAAAATGACACCTTCATCAGGTGGAAACTAGCACTGGTATTTAAACAACACTGTGTGTCAATTTGCAACAGAACAAAAGTGTATCATTTAGAAATGCTGTAAAAAATGTAATGCAAAAAAAAAAAAAAAACTAAACAAAACCCTGAATTGTTGCATTGCAACATCTTGCACTCTTTCTGTTTCTTTTGATTTCATTCAACTAACAAGCCAGCTGGTTCCAGTGAGTGCAAACTCTTGCCATTTGGCTGCTTTCTCCATGTAATCCCTTTTTGGGGGGTGTGTATTTGTCAAAGATACACACAGTTGGGAATGGTACAGATGGCTCCAGATTTACTGCCTTCCCATTTGGCCTTCTGCAACTCGGAAATCTTGTGGCTCTCGCAACACTGGGGCCTGATGTAGAGCTCCTAAATCACGCTCTGGCAAAGCCTCAGTCGTCTCCTTTCTCATCCCCCACACTCTATTTTCAACAAATAAAACGTGGTTGAGCACCTTACAAACTGGTCATGGTCACTGCAATTAACCTGTTCTATCCCTTCTCACACCATAATCTCCTTCTTAGAACACACACAAATATATATATATATATATATATATATATATATATATATATATATATATATATATATATATATATATATATATATATATATATATATATATATATAGGGCCGTATATAGAAATGTGAAAGGGGGTGTTCAAATCCTTGAGTTGGGGGTCCAGTGGGCCGCAGGGCCCACGGTGGGGTCGAGAGGCAATGCCCTTGTGGGGGGCTCAGGGAGGGGAAGAAGCTTTTTGAGGATTTCGAGGGGTAAAAAGCTACATAAATTTCATTTGAAACCCAAAATGTATCATTTTAGGAAATACATTTTAATATACAAATAGTCCTTGCTTAGGATTGGATCAGTTGCCATAAGAACCACCCAGGAAGAACCAAGATAACATTAATGCAAACTTTATACCTGCCTGTCGGTTGCGTATGATGCAACCGACAGGCCTGAAAAAACTCACGCATGCGCACGAATGTTCAAGCTTCGCTGATGCAAGCGCACATGATTCAAATCCATATAGTTTTTGCAAAAAATAAAAAGGTCGGATAGTTTTCTAACAGACCTCATATTTAGCGGTATTAATATTCACGTTTGCATTATGAATATGTACGTATATGTACGTTATGTATTAAAATAGCGGTATTTAATTTGACGACTTATTTAACTCCCGAAATTCACATAATAAATTCCACGCAAATATTTGCACCTTTACAGTATTTGCAACAGGAAGGAGAAGCTCCCTTTATTTCTCAGCTTATACATACAAACATGTTTTTACAAACCAGACAAGTGTAATTGTGTGTCTACATGGGTATTTACAAGCCTGCTAATCTGTTTGATATCAGAGGAGGATAGGGACCAGGGAGCAAAAATTCTCAACCCCCACGGGAAAAGTTTATCTAGCAGTTTCCCCTTTCATCACTTAAGCGAGTACTATGGCAGAGGAAATTGAAACTTGAGGGTGTGTGATAATAGATGTGTAACAGTTAGTGCTTGTTGCTTATTATCAATGAAAAGAAAACACATAACGTTGATATCCAGATCAGAAGAAAATCAGCAGAATTCTCGGGGGGGGGGGGGTTTGGTTGAACCCCCTGAACCCCCTCTATATACGGGCATGTGTGTGTGTGTGTATATATATATATATATATATATATATATATATATATTAGGGCTGGGCAAGTTAACGCATTATTATCGCATTAACGCATTCTTTAATTAATGCTTACATTTTTTTTATCGCATGTTAACGCAGTTTTTTTTTAATTTGTTTTGTTTTGTTTTTTGCAAGTCTGTTGCTGACTGCTGCCACAGACAAAGAGAAGGGCATGGGACTTTTACATGGCCATTTTAATTTTAAAGTACTTCCAAACAACGTAGTTGACAGAACCGAAGCCGCTAAAGTTCTCCTGAGTGTGCCCCGCACCGAGCGCTGGGGGAGAAGTTCTCCTACAGTTCTCCTTGCAGCAAGCTGCGCATCGAGTGCTGCAAGATAGGGGAGAGTGGGGCCAGCTTCCCCAGAACATTTTTAAATTTATAACCCTCTGAAATACTATTGCATGCATTTTGAGCACCAAATTATGTGAAGGAAAGCCATAGTTTTGTTTTGTTTTTTTTATTAATCTTTGTTACAGCCTTACTTGGGCAGGCTTTGAGTGAACACTGGTCCAGCTCTCTCGGCTGAAATCCTTTGTCTGAGATGCTGCTGGAGACGGCGCGCATTGCTTTATCAAATTTTTTTCAGGACCTGTGAGGGATATCCGAGTGGACACTATTCGAGAAATTCTGCTGGTTTTAGGTGAAAAGTTTAAAGGCTGATGAGAGGTTGTGGAGTTTCTTTCGCTTTAAGGACAGCTCACAAAGCGGATCAGCGCGGTCGGAGGTGGCGTCCGTCTGGCTGTTTTGAGCTGAAAACTTCCTAATTTAAGGCTCTGTTCACCCAGGACGTCGTCAGAGAACAGAGAAGTTTCAGAAGAAGTCGGCATGAGGAGTTTATGCGGACATTCCACTGTTAAAGGAGATTTTGTAATGAAAGAACGTGCGGGCAAATTCGCCGAGTCGGTTCCGTGACGACGTGGAAAATCCGTCTGCGCCACGACAGGAAAAACACCTCCGTGTTGAAAACCATTTGTAAAATTCAGGCGGCTTTTGATGGCTTTCAACAAGTGAGTATCTGAGAAATTGTTTAACAGCTGGGCATGTTCCAACTTGTCCGTTAAGGTTTCCAATGGAGGTGTTTTTCCTGTCGCGACCCCCAGCGGTCAGGTCCGGCCCGACATGCGAATCTGCCCGCACATTCTTTCATTACAAAATCTCCTTTAACAGTGGAATGTCTGGATGAACTCCTCATGCCGACCTCTTCTGAAACTTCTCTGTTCTCTGACGATGACCTGGGTGAACAGAGCCTGAAATGTGGAAGTTTTCAGCTTGAAACAGCGAGACGGCGCCGCCTTGGAGCGCAGATCGCCGTCAGGTGCCATGGGCCGTCCTTAAAGCGACACTTACACACCAAAATCTCTCATCTCATTTTTATCAAACAAAACAGCAGTCTCTGAGCCATTCTTAAACAATGAAAAAAACGACAAGAGGGTGGGCCACTCCTCACTCAAAGACTGCCGACAGACGAATGACGTAACCGACAGGCGTGAAAAAACTCTCGCATGCCCACGAGGGTTCAAGCATGTCTGATGTAATCACACGTGATTCAAATCCATATGGTTTTTGAAAAAAATAATAAGGTCGGATACTTTTCTAAACTCGTTCAGACCTATATATATATATATATATATATATATATATATATATATATATATATATATTTAAAACCCCAATTCCAATGAAGTTGGGACGTTGTGTAAAATGTTAATAAAACAGAATACAATGATTTGCAAATTCAACCTATATATTACTTCTTCAACCTATATTCAATTGAATACACCACAAAGACAAGATTTTTAATGTTCAAACTTTGTTTTTGTGCAAATATTTGCTCATTTTGAAATAGATGCCTGCAACACATTTCAAAAAGCTGGGACAGTGGTATGTTTACCACTGTGTTACATCACTTTTCCTTCTAACAACACTCAATAAGCATATGGGGTCTGAGGACACTAACTGTTGAAGGTTTGTAGGTGGAATGCTTTCCCATTCTTGCTTGATGTACGACTTCAGTTGTTCAACAGTCCGGGGTCTCTGTTGTCATATTTTATGCATCATAATGCACCACACATTTTCAAAGGGCGACAGGTCTGGATTGCAGGCAGGCCAATCTAGTACCCGTACTCTTTTACTACGAAGCCATGCTGTTGCAACACGTGCAGAATGTGGCTTGGCATTGTCTTGCTGAAATAAGCAGGGACGTCCCTGAAAAAGACGTTGCTTGGATGGCGGCATGTGTTACTCCAAAACCTGGATGTACCTTTCAGCCTTGATGGTGCCATCACAGATGTGTAAGCTGCCCATGCCATGGGCAGCAACACACCCCCATACCATCACAGATGCTGGCTTTTGAATTTTGCGCTGGTAACAATCTGGAGGACACGACGTCCATGATTTCCAAAAACAATCTGAAACGTGGACTCATCAGACCACAGCACACTTTTCCAACTTGCATCTGTCCATTTCAAATGAGCTCGGGCCTAGAGAAGGCGACGGCGTTTCTAGATGTTGTTGATGTGTGGCTTTTGCTTTGCATGTTAGAGTTTTAACGTGCACTTGTAGATGTAGCGACAAACTGTGTTAACTGACAATGGTTTTCTGAAGTGTTCCTGAGCCCACACGGTAAGATCCTTTACACAATGATGTTGGGATTAATGCAGTGCCGCCTGAGGGATCGAAGGTCATGGGTATTCATTGTTGTTTTTCAGCCTTGCCGCTTACGTATAGAAAGTTCTCCAGATTCTGTGAATCTTCTGATTATATTATGGACGATAGATGATGGAATCCCTAAATTCCTTGCAATTGAATGTTGAGAAACATTGGTCTTAAACTGTTGGACTATTTTTTCACGCAGTTGTTCACAAAGTGGTGAGGATCACCACTTTGTGAACAATTGCGTGTGAACGGCTATTTTTGGGGATGCTCCTTTTATACCCAATCATGACACTCACCTCTTTCCAAACAGGTATTCTTTGAGCATTCATCAACTTTCACAGTCTTTTGTTGCCCCGTCCCAACTTTTTGGAAATGTGTTGCAGGCATCCATTTCAAAATGAGGAAATATTTGCACAAAAACAATAAAGTTTATCACTTTGAACATTAAATATCTTGTCTTTGTGGTGTATTCAATTGAATATAGGTTGGAGAGGATTTGGAAATCATTGTATTCTGTTTTTATTTACATTTTACACATCGTCCCAACTTCATTGGAATGGGGTTTTATATATATATATATATATATATATATATATATATATATATATATATATATATACAGTGAGAAAAATAAGTATTTGAACACCCTGTGTTTTCACAAGTTCTCCCACTTAGAAATCATGGAAGGGTCTGAAATTTTCATCTTACGTGCATGTCCATTGTGAGAGACATAATCTAAAAAAAAAAAAAAAAAACGGAAATCACAATGTATGATTTTTTTAAATAATTTATTTGTATGTTAGTGCTGCAAATAAGTATTTCAACACCTGTGAAAATCAATGTTAATATTTGGTACAGTAGCCTTTGTTTGCAATTACAGAGGTCAAACGTTTCCTGTAGTTTATCACCAGGTTTGCACACACTGCAGCAGGGATTTTGGTCCACTCCTCCATACAGATCTTCTCTAGATCTTTCAGGTTTGGAGTTTCAGCTCCATCCAAAGATTTTCTATTGAGTTCAGGTCTGGAGACTGGCCAGGCCACTCCAGGACCTTGAAATGCTTCTTACGGACTCGCTCCTTAGTTGCCCTGGCTGTGTGTTTGGGGTCACTGTCATGCTGGAAGACCCAGCCATGACCCATCTTCAATGTTCTTACTGAGAGAAGGAGGTTGTTTGCCAAAATCTCGCAATACATGACCCCACCCATCCTCCCTTCAATAAGGTGCAGTCGTCCTGTCCCCTTTGCAGAAGAGCACCCCCAGAGTATGATGTTTCCACCCCATGCTTCACAGTTGGGATGGTTTTCTTGGGGTTATTCTCATCCTCTAAACATGGTAAGTGGAGTTGATTCCAAAAAGCTCTATTCTGGTCTCATCTGAACACATGACCTACTCCCATGCCTCCTCTGGATCATCCAGATGGTCACTGGTGAACTTCAAACAGGCCTGGACATGTGCTGGCTTGAGCAGGGGGACCTTGCTGCCCTGCAGGATTTTAAACCATGACAGCATCATGTGTTACTAATGTAATCTTTCTGACTGTGGTCCCAGCTCTCTTCAGGTCATTGACCAGGTCCTCCTGTGTAGTTCTGAACTTTCTCAGAATTATCTTTACCCCACAAAGTGAGATCTTGCATGGAATCCCAGACCAAGGGAGATTGACAGTCATCTTGTGTTTCTTCCACTTTCTAATAAATAATCATAACAGTTGTTGTCTTCGACCAAGCTGCTTGCCTGTTGTCCTGTAGTCAATCCCAGCCTTGTGCAGGTCTACAGTTTTCAAACAGGTGCAGTTAATACAGGTAAAGAGTGCAGAATAAGAGGGCTTCTTAAAGAAAAATTAACAGGTCTGTGTGAGCCAGAATTCTTGCTGGTTGGTAGGGGTTCGAATACTTATTTGCAGCAGTAACATACAAATAAATTATTCAAAAATCATACATTGCGATTTCCAGATTTTTTTTAGATTATGTCTCTCACAGTGGACATAATACTTATTTTCCTCACTGTATACACACACACACACACACACACACACACACACACACACACATATATATGTGTGTGTGTGTGTGTGTGTATGTATGCATCTGACACAAGAAACCTCTCTAATTTTAAGTAAAATATCAATAGAATTAATAAAATTATGCTGCTCTATTAGGTGTCATATAAAACAATGAATGTTGTCCATTCATGCAGTAGAAAGGAAATGGAAAAATGGAAAATACCATCTTTCAACTCAAGGAAATGCATGGCCCAATATTGCTACTGCATTAACAATAGGTTGCACACAGAACTTGATGATTTGACCTCCCTTGGTGGTTTAAGATTAATGTTGGGCTCCTCCCTTTCTACCTGGTCCACAAAAATTGTAAATAATTCAAATACTTGTGGGAAAGGGGTATAGACTACAAAATGTAGAGAGAGGACCCCCACAGAAGAGCACAGATCAAATATTCAAACAAATCAAGAAGAAGGCAGTGTTTGACAGTTTCACAGCTTTGCTCAGGGCTACCTCACACTGACCCTGCTTTGATCCAGAGACCCATAAAGACATGTGAGAGGCTCCTTCCTGTCCCTTCCATGGAAACACAAGATCAGACCCCATATTTAATTCATGACAAGTCACATCTGCCTCGTTTGGCAAGGGTTCAGTGCAAAAATACATTGAGGGAGGAAAAAAAACAAACGGACAGAAAAAAAAGACATTTAATACAGCCCTATACACAATCTCACAAGGATTTCTTCCTTCTTTAAATCCCATGATCAGTCATATTTTATTCAGAGGTCTGTAGCAATTACTGTCTCTTCCCACCAGCTGTGTGAATGCGTAATTTGCTCCGTCTTCTTGACAGCTGACAGTTTGACAATTGTAGGACAGCTACTGCTGTGTTGGCAGCTAAAGCCCTGCTCCTGAAACAGGGTCTGGACTTTTTTGTTGTTTTTGCCAGTCAAGGCCACCTTGACATAAATTTCTACCAATCTGTTTCACTCCTCCCCTACTGCATGTTTCTGGTTTTGCCACTTCTGTCTGCTCTTAAAATGCACACCTTTCTCTGTGGATGCCTCTTTTCACCCAGTAACTCAAACTATTTATTTCCCAAAGTGCTGTTAAAAAATACAATTAAAAAACAAGTCATTCCCAACACTATGTAAGAGTTCTGAAGGAAAGAAGACCAAATATCAAATGTTCAAATATCAATGTACAAAAACGTGGCGCACGTCCATCTCCATGCTAACGTTCAGATGTATCAAAAGTGAAATGACCCTGGAAATGTGCGGTGCGTCACGCAAAATCCTAGTTTCTACAGCTATTGGTTCACTGCTGACATGTAGAGGTGATGAATAGTGTGAAAACATGAAACGAAGTCAAACGAAATGCTAAAGCCCCTTTCACATTGACATATTCGTAGAGCTGCGTATTGCAGCATTGTGTTTCATTTAAATATGCCCGAAATGTGCGTGTACTCAGCCTTTTTCCATGTTCATTTCATACTTGCAGCTGCGTGTGTTTGTTTTTTAATGTGTGCACACAGTCGCATCTACCTTGCCGCTATTTAAACCCAGTTCACTCCTTCCAGCTGTGCAGAACACATCACTGCACTTGGAAAACAGTGGACTGTATCATGAGGTTTTTACAGTTGCATTACTGCCATGATCAGGGCGTTTAATGAGCGCACCGACATGCAGCGAGTGCGCTTTTATTTTAAAGTCACAGGTTTGATCAGACCTGATCGATCAGGGCGTTTGATGAGCACACCGACATGCAGCGAGTGTGCTTTAATTTAAAAATCACAGGTCTGATCAGACACACAGAGAGAGAAAGAGAGCGACAGAGGGAGAGAGAGAGACAAAGTGAGTGTGAGGGAGAGCGCACGCGCGCACGAGAGAAAGCAAGCGACCGTCCTACCGTTTCTGTTGTGTTTCTGGATTTCTGAGTTGAGGTTTGATTCCCTGTTCTGAGCACACAGGTGCTGTGGGCTGTGTGATCATGTTCTCATGTTCTCAGCTGATTCCTCTGGATGCAGCACTCAGTTTTTGGTTGTGTACAGAAGCGCAGTGTGGCACAGACTTGCATGCAGTAACGCTGTGCTGCGCAAACCTGCTTAAAACTGAGTCCAGTGTGCTCTACGTCCTACGCGCGTAGCCCTCAACATACTGCTGCGTAGGGAGAAAAAACTCTAAAAGTGGGCATAGAGCTGCTCATCTCAGTGTGGACGATACGCCACAATGAGCAGCTCTATGGATATGCCAATGTGAAAGGGGCTTAACGTTACAAAAAATAAGCAAATGATAAGAAACCATCAAGAATGACAGCAAAACAAAATACGGACGAATTGAGGTTTTCGGTGGCATTTGTTAGATTTTTTTTCAACAGTTTAAAAATCCTGATCAAGAGCCACCTGCGGGAACAAAGCTGAGTGAAGGTTAAACAATGTCAACAAAAGTCCAGATTTCTTTTTTTGTTTGGGCTTCGTTGCCCTTCGTTAGTGCCGTGTGATCGGACCACAACCTATAGTGACAGATAAAACTAACACGCTACAAATATGTACAAACATGATATAACATGCTTGTTCCAGAGTATAAGTCAAGAAGCAAATGTCCAATGTGACTTTTTATGCATGTTTTCAGAATAAAGGCAATATTTCTGCATTCAGGTGAGTGATATGTCCTTGTAAGGTTGAACAAATATATCATCTCAGCCTTCTGAAGATTGTGTGAAGTGCACCAGACAGCTTCACATTGATTACATGTCCAAATTATAGAGCATGTAAGAGCAAACACCTCTCTTGGAAATAAAAGCAGAAACTAACTGGCTTTCACCAACACCATTTGTTACTACTTAGACGCAGAACAAAGCACCTTTATGACCTCAGTCAAGAATTTGTCCCTGCCATGCTAATACTGGAGTGAAAACTGTTGTAAGGCTTCAGTGTTTGGTTTGGGTTGACAAAAAAAACAAAAAAAAACAAAACTGTTTTAAGCCACAGCTGAGTGATACATTAGTGAAGGAGACAACAACAGCAGAGCATTTTACCATTGAATAATGCAACAACTACAGTAACATGAAACACACTATCAGTCCTATCTGGGCACTCTACTCCCCATGGTTTCAAACGTTAAGTGCATTTGGGGTGTTTCTAATTCTGCTTTGCTAATCACACAATGTTTAGTATTACTGTAATGATCACAGCAAATATATGAACACTACCAGTCAAAGGTTTAGACACACTCTATATAAATTGCTCAAAATGGCAACATTTTCCCAGATGGACTGCCTTCTTGGTGTCTGATTTGAATGGCACTCTTCTAATTTATACAAGGTTGTAACAGTTTCTTCCATTTCCGCTACCTAAAACTTCAATCAATCAATCAATTTTATTTATATAGCGCCAAATCACAACAAACAGTTGCCCCAAGGCGCTTTATATTGTAAGGCAAGGCCATACAATAATTACGTAAAAACCCCAACGGTCAAAACGACCCCCTGTGAGCAAGCACTTGGCGACAGTGGGAAGGAAAAACTCCCTTTTAACAGGAAGAAACCTCCAGCTTCTATAAACTTCTATATAACAGCCGCAAATTTTTAGCTCATTATTTTACTCCTATGTGAATCTTAGCAGTGGTTACTGTTTTTGTTAGCGGTTAGCTTCTGCTACACATTTGGATTTTCTGGTGTACAATTTACATAACATTACAATTTACATTAATCTTCCACGATGTTGATAGAAAGGGTGGCCTTCTTATAGGGCCGTGTCCGTAAACTAGAGCAGCTTCTGAGTTCAGTGGAATTAGACAAAACCAGCACTCCAGATGAGCTTAGTGTCGGGCTGGCTAGTACATCCATTAGCATTAGCTTATAAATGCTGGCTAAAGAAGGTGGCTTTCGGGAATGTTCTTAGGTGAAAGAAGTCAGGTAGGGCTTGGTGCCTGGTTGTGGTACCTGGATCACAGTCGCCACTTCAAACTGTGAACCATTTCTCAGCCTTAGGCATGCCTGTTGATAGTGCTGGGTGAAAGATTGGGCACAAATATGTCTTTGTCATTAACCCTCCAGAGTCCTTTGATGTGTCTCTGCATCAAAGTGACATGCCAGATTTAAGCAGACGTACCACCCAATCCACCAGAGTCTGAGTCTCAGTTTGAATGTGTGTTGAAAGTGTTGACTTCAGACTATATACCAGTTTTTAAATTCTGTTGGTAGGCTTAGTATAACTTGAATCATGATAAATATTTCATGCCATGCTTTTTCCTGTATGTTATGGTCATTTTTGGTGCACATTTTTGCAGAAATGCACAGCAAACTGAACTTTCACTTCCTTGTTCTGCTCTTGGAGTTGCAGGGGAAAAAAAACCCAAACAATCTCCCCTCTATTATTGATGGAAAAATGCATGACCTAAACCAATCAAAATCACCAACCCACATGGGTTGATCACCAACCTACGTATTTGCTTGCTGAGATCTTGGCTAAAAAACCACCAAAGGCAGACTAAAGTGCCAACACTGCCTCCAGGTGGACAACAGGACTGTCAATCCTCCTGTGGTCAGGCCTGTGTCCCCTCTGTCTTGTCTTGGACAGGAATTTTAGTTTGAGTGGCACAAATATTTTCTGTGGCATCTTTTGTAAACAGTTGCACAAAAAAATTCCTGAAGCATTCCCTGCAATTAAAAAAATAAATAATTGTATATAACCTTATTTGCTACATGTGTGGTTTGTTAAACATGTTTGTGATTTCACAGTAAAAAAACATTTTTTCTATAAACTGCAAAGTCAGATTGTGAGATTGTGCTGAAAAATGACACCAAACAAGGCAAAACAAACAGCTGTAAGGTAAATTATGAAGGTAAAACCAAAAGTAGTAAAAAATGGCCAATTATACCCTAGACCCCAGAAGGTTAAATGAAAGTGTACAGCAGATTGCAAGAGTTGGCTGTGCCAGCAGCTGAGATTCAAGTGCACCATTAAGATGGAAACGAGTTACACATAGTTATTTCCTGCTGTATTTTTGGATTATAAATATGCACACATTTACTGTGATTTGAAAGAAGGATTTGAACATTTTCTGTATGGCATTACGTTAGCATCTGGTTTCATGCCAGTGGCTTTTATAAAATTGGCTTGGCTGCAGTTATAAAACCCCTAGTATAAGATTTATAATGATGATAGTTTTTGATACATGTAGTATGATGTTCATGTTCTGTGCCATTTTGTTGCAAAAGTGCAGCTGCTTGTATTATTGACTCATCAGACCCAATCAATATTAGATAGTACAGTAGGTCATTTGTTCATTTTGTAAACCAGGAGCATAGGCACACCAAAGGAAACACTTCTTTTCTGTAAAGAAGGTGATGCAAAACACGTGTTAGTGTAATACAGCATGTTATAACAATGGTAACTGTCAGGCAGTTAGTCAATAATCAGAATGAGGAGAACATGCAGGATGGACTGAAATCACAAGGATGGGTACTTACCTACAGGACGAGCTGGAGTAAATAATGGAGGAGTGGATACACAAAACAAACAAATTCAGACGTACACACAAAGACATAAAACAACAAAAGAAGAACAGAATAAACATAATGAAATAAGACAAACACAAATCAAAGTCAGAATGAATGATGTGTTGGGGTCAACACATTATTGGCATAAGGTAGGTGAGACAGAGATGATCCAGTCAAAAGTAGAATCACCTGTTGGTCAGGTGTCTTTCTCAACACTAAAAGTTCTGGGGGGCAGTGGTTTCAATGATGTCTGCCTTAATGAACTCAACAAATCTACTGGTGGCATGTTTGTAATAGTGAATAAAAGGTACTTTTTTTTTTTACATTTACTGATAATGAGAGCAAGGACAGAGAGCTAGCAAAACAGATTTTACAAAACAAAGCCAGCAGGCAGTTTACTTTACATTCACAGGGTACAACTTCTAGACCCCACTGGATGCCAAAACCTATTAGTGGAGGTTATGTTGTCCCTGTGGTTCTTCTGTGAATACTGTTTTCCTTTTCAGCGAAGATTATATACCCAAATGGCATAAATGTGAAGTCAACCCAATCCCTGTTTTTCCTCCTGTGGCCCCTTGTGCCATTTTAAAGCACTCCACCAAGACCTTCAACACTTTGGTTTAATGAAAAGATGAGTGAAATGGGGGAAATTATGGTTAGAATGTTTTTTATTAACCTTGCAAATCCCAGATGTGCCGATGGCAATGTGGACCAGTAATCTGTGAAATGGCTTTGCTGACTGGATGGCTACAGCAGGGAGAACAGCATGGCCAGCAAAACACCAGAAATGGGCAGGGTAGGGGTTCAGCATGTCAAGGTTGCACTTGGAAATGTAAATAATTGAACACCTTCATAGACTGTCTACACCTCTGACAACTGCGAGGAGTCAGCATTCTGGATTTCCATTTGCGTCAAGGAGACCCTATAGACCAAAGTGTCAATCTAACCATCATGCCAAGTAACCTTTACTTTGTTGTGTGATTTCTGAATATGTCATTATGTGCGAGCCAAAAATCGTATTGCAGTTGGGGTCCATACCTCTGACTGTGAGAGTGGCGGAGGCCTCTAGCTTGCCCACACGGTTCTCTGCCACACAGGTGAATGTGCCCTCGTCATTAACAGAAGCCTTCTTTATGCGTAGTACATAGTCGTCCTTGTCATATTTGATCTCGTACCTGCAAGCAAGGATCGTATCATCACATTCAAGTTGACTGTCGAGCAATTAAAGCAAACATCGCAGTCATGGAAAATTTAAATCCTTTGACAAATAAAATGTTTCATTGTTAGACTCTATTATCACCTCATGGGTCCAAACACACTGCTGTGAAACACGACTGTTCATTCCGACAAATGGAGACTGCAAAGAGTTAGGATCAATAATTCAGTGACAACACATGGTGAACACAGAGACTTGCATTGACTAAAACACCCCGCAAACATTTTCAATATTTATGGAATACAGCTGCATGGCAATAAATGTTTATGAATGTGCAGTTGCATCTCATCTACATAGAGTTTCAAATGTCTTATTGTGAGGCCCTTTAACTAACTGTAATACAGCAGAGTTGCCTTTAATTTTAAGTCCATCAAAGCAGACAAATGTTTATGTGTTACTGCACACATGGAAGGTCTATACAGAATTGTACAGTCGTGTTAAGGAGAATGATTCTGGTCATTTTTGTTGTTCCAGTCTGTAATTGAAGGAGACTTTTATCCTGACGGTATGTGCGCAGTGCGTCATCGGGGGTGGCAGAGCGCTGTGATGGCGGTCTGTCAGTCTGACATGTTTCTGCTGTTCACAGTGTGTCACTCCCAGATACAGACACCAGATCTGAGATGAACAGATGAAACGCTTGACGCTCAGCTTTATTCTGTCAACCTATTTAGCATTTTAAAGCATGGTAATATTACGTTTCCAGTAAATTACATTAAAATACCAAATCCGACTGAGAATTTAATCTCCAAATTGTAACTATGAAGGTTTTTTTAAATAAAACTCTGCTTTAAAAACAGCTGCAAACACAAAAAAAGCCATTCCAATTGATCAACACATTCATTCACCACTTGTCAAACTTTTAATAATATGCAAATGTATAACTGCATGCAAAGTTTAGTATGTCTGTTGTAGAGTCACTTTCATTCAAAATTCACATTCAAAAATGAGTAAAATAAAAGGCTCACACACATCTTTAATTTCTTGTAGACAGTGAAAGTCGAAGGACCAAAATGTCCATGAATGACACAAGACAACAGACTAACTCGGCAGAAGTTTCCCATTCGCAAGTGTTTATTTTGAGAAAAGCCTTCTTTATTCCACTCCCGCCTGTATAACTGGGAATGCAACAGAAAAAAGCTGTACAATATGTAGTTTCTCCAACCATGGCCACAGAAGCCTATAACCTGTTCAGGTTTGTAGTAAGCATCTTGGTGGGTTCCCTCACTCGTCTCCTTCTTTTGCGATCACTCAGTTTTTGAGAACTGCAGTCACCAGATAATCTTTGAATATTCCTTGGAGTGGAGTGGGAACCAGACTAGTACCATGTCAGCTCATTTCCGTGCTTCACCAGCCCTGCATCACTCTGATGTGTTACAAGGATGTGCACATACAAGGAACTCCCATCTAAATCCACAAGAGGCATAGCTACTGGGAAACAAAACTAGGTAAGCTAAAGAGATACCACCTCAGACACTGACCAAGGTCATAATTTACCCTACAGTTGCATGCTGTTTGTATTTCCTAATATGTAATGTAAATGAAGTCCAAGACTTATTCAATGACTGGGAAAAAGTTCTAGTATCTATCCCCTGACTTGTGTAAATAAACCTGAATGTAAAAGTGATGGAATATTAGTAATATTTGTTTATACTGAGTTTGTCTAATTAGTTATGGCCTTTGAAAATGGAAGGAGTGTGTATAAAATGGGTCTAATTCCTACGGCAGCATACTGACATCAGTGTGTAAGAGAGTGTGTGTAAATGGGTGAATGTGAAGCATCAGTGTACAGATGGAAAAGTGCTACAGAAACAGTCCATTATCCAGCATGTTTACTGTTTTATTTTAACTCCATATGGTGTACAGAGGAAAAAACACACACACAAAAACTGTTGCTTGTCCAAATACTTAAACAGCTATTTAAAATGATCTTATGTAAAGTGAAATCCTGAAAATAAGCAAACTGACTTTTTTTAAGTCCATTGTTGTGATTATGTGGCAGCATGTATTGTGATATTGTGGTATTGTGTTTCTTTATGGGTTTTAATAATAATGGAGATCTATTGTAAAAGCCAATAGGCTTAATACATCCCATTCAATGTTTTTGCTTATTTTTGCAGACATCAGGATAAATACCTGCAGCACAGTGTTTCTGAGGTTTGTGCAAAATATGAAAGCCATTTTCTGTGATGTACTGGCTAAGTGATTCAGACAACAATATTTTTGATTACAGCCATATTTTCTGAAGTGGATTTACAGTAACAGTATGTTACGGCCCATTTCCTGCAGAGTTGGAAAGGCTGTAGTGTCGAGCCTTCAGGTGCACTGATGGCTGCTTTCCATCGGCAGCTGCACACCTAATCTGAGCCGTGTCTCCTTGTGATATTTTTTTTCCACATTCTGTTATGACATTTCCTCATTCAAAGGCAGCTTTATTGAAGCACATTCCTCAACTCTGACTGCCAGCTTCACCTCTCCACACAGGTACTTAAGGAGCCATAATGATTATTTGACTGAGTCATGACTGAATGCTTTGTTCTAGCAAAAGGGGATGTACAGTTCAGGTAATGGTGGGAGATGTGAAGAAAGCATTTATTGTTGAACCCGAAGAGTGGCATCCAAAGGAATGACACGGTACCTTTGGAGACTAGCCCGCCGACTGACGGAAAACAAACAAGTTGATGGAAAGCGTGTCCTAACGGACCCTGCCCTCCAGCTAGGATGGGAAGCAAACATGAACTCCTGACTTGTAGCGGGCGGTGAAGAAAAGTAAACGAGTGACAGGAACTGAGTTTATGAGTCCCAGGCTTGATATATCATGGTGGGTACAAGTGAGCAAGTGAATTGTTTTGGAACTCTCAATCAGTCTCCTCCAATCAGTTCTGTTAGCAAACAGAGAGCAATGTCCATAGTTTAGAAATCTGCTGCGATAAACCCAACCCAAACTAACCAATGAAATAGCTGTAGTAATGTACATATACAGATAAAGATTCTTTATTGTCACTGTAAGCAGGATAACGAAAGGTAAGGTGCAAGCCTTTCAGTCGAAATAGAAACCTGCATAAACCACGCGCAGACTTAAAAGGTCTGGAGGAGAAACGAAAAATAAACATAAAATTTAACCAAATGAAAGAGGTATGTCCAGATCGCAAATTAAAAAAAAGAAAAAAAAAATAGAATGTAGTAGCAATAAAGTGACTGCATATAAAAAAACGAGAAAAGTAAGTACAAAACTGTTGATATGTCACATATAACAGTGGATATTGCACATTATACCATTAATGAGTTTATGAGTTCAATGGCATGAATATTTTGCGAGGTGAAAGATGGAATGTCCAGCTTTCACCTAATTAAATATTCATTCCATTGAAAGCATGTAAAAACATTCATTATTTGTTTTATATAGCGAATAAAATAGATCATGTCATTTGATATTATATTAATTTATAAACAACAGAAAAGGGAATTGCATTTTGTTGTGTGTCACTAGTGCTTTTACATCAACAGTCAAACACAAACTTTAAATAGAAGTCCAAAATTGTTCTCAGTAAACTTGTTCTCAGTAAACTTGGAATAATTTTGACAATGTAGTCTGTTTGCTGCGTGCAGTGGTACACAACATATGGAACCGAATTTGCACGGTAAATAGAACCAGAAATGCAACGCTACACAAATGGTATGAACAGTCCATGTCATGTGACATACAGTAGTGTTCAGAATAATAGTAGTGCTATGTGACTAAAAAGATTAATCCAGGTTTTGAGTATATTGCTTATTGTTACATGGGAAACAAGGTACCAGTAGATTCAGTAGATTCTCACAAATCCAACAAGACCAAGCATTCATGATATGCATACTCTTAAGGCTATGAAATTGGGCTATTAGTAAAAAAAAAAAAGTAGAAAAGGCGGTGTTCACAATAATAGTAGCGTCTGCTGTTAACACTACAAACTCAAAACTATTATGTTCAAACTGCTTTTTTAGCAATCCTGTGAATCACTAAACTAGTATTTAGTTGTATAACCACAGTTTTTCTTGATTTCTTCACATCTGCGAGGCATTAATTTGTTGGTTTGGAAATAAGATTTTGCTTGTTTACTAGTGTGCTTGGGGTCATTGTCAGGTTGAAACACCCATTTCAAAGGCATGTCCTCTTCAGCATAAGGCAACATGACCTCTTCAAGTATTTTGACATATCCAAACTGATCCATGATACCTGGTATGCGATATATAGGCCCAACACCATAGTAGGAGAAACATGCCCATATCATGATGCTTGCACCACCATGCTTCACTATCTTCACTGTGAACTGTGGCTTGAATTCAGAGTTTGGGGGTAGTCTTACAAACTGTCTGCGGCCCTTGGACCCAAAAAGAACAATTTTACTCTCATCAGTCCACAAAATATTCCCCCATTTCTCTTTAGGCCAGTTGATGTGTTCTTTGGCAAATTGTAACCTCTTCTGCACATGTATTTTATTTAACAGAGGGACTTTGCGGGGGTTTCTTGCGAATAAATTAGCTTCACACAGGCGTCTTCTAACCGTCCCAGCACTTACAGGTAACTCCAGACTGTCTTTGATCATCCTGGAGCTGATCAATGGGTGAGCCTTTGCCATTCTGGTTATTCTTCTATCCATTTTGAAGGTTGTTTTCCATTTTCTTCCACACGTCTGTTTTTTTTTTTTTTGTCCATTTTAAAGCATTGGGGATCATTGTAGATGAACAGCCTATAATTTTTTGCACCTGCATATAGGTTTCCCCCTCTCCAATCAACTTTTTAATCAAACTACGCTGTTCTTCTGAACAATGTCTTGAATGTCCCATTTTCCTCAGGCTTTCAAAGAGAAAAGCATGTTCAACAGGTGCTGGCTTCATCCTTAAAAAGGGGACACCAGATTCACACCAGTTTGTTCCACAAAATTGACAAACTCACTGACTGAATGCCACACTACTATTATTGTGAACACCCCCTTTTCTACTTTTTTTTTACTAATAGCCCAGTTTCATAGCCTTAAGAGTGTGCATATCATGAATGCTTGGTCTTGGATTTGTGAGAATCTACTGAATCTACTGGTACCTTGTTTCCCATGTAACAATAAGAAATATACTCAAAACCTAGATTAATCTTTTTAGTCACATAGCACTACTATTATTCTGAACACTAGAATAGAATAGAATTTAAAATTCTTCTTCTTACTTATAAGGTTTTGAATAATCAGGTCCCATCTTATCTTAGGGACCTCGTAGTACCATATCACCCCAATAGAGCGCTTCGCTCTCAGACTGCAGGCTTACTTGTAGTTCCTAGGGTTTGTAAGAGTAGAATGGGAGGCAGAGCCTTCAGCTTTCAGGCTCCTCTCCTGTGGAACCAGCTCCCAATTCAGATCAGGGAGACAGACACCCTCTCTACTTTTAAGATTAGGCTTAAAACTTTCCTTTTTGCTAAAGCTTATAGTTAGGGCTGGATCAGGTGACCCTGAACCATCCCTTAGTTATGCTGCTATAGACGTAGACTGCTGGGGGGTTCCCATGATGCACTGTTTCTTTCTCTTTTTGCTCTGTATGCACCACTCTGCATTTAATCATTAGTGATCGATCTCTGCTCCCCTCCACAGCATGTCTTTTTCCTGGTTCTCTCCCTCAGCCCCAACCAGTCCCAGCAGAAGACTGCCCCTCCCTGAGCCTGGTTCTGCTGGAGGTTTCTTCCTGTTAAAAGGGAGTTTTTCCTTCCCACTGTAGCCAAGTGCTTGCTCACAGGGGGTCGTTTTGACCGTTGGGGTTTTACATCATTATTGTATGGCCTTGCCTTACAATATAAAGCGCCTTGGGGCAACTGTTTGTTGTGATTTGGCGCTATATAAAAAAAAATTGATTGATTGATTGATTGAACACTACTGTACAAGCCACAAATCAAGGATCCACTCAGCCATTATATAAAACAAATATTGTACTCATGTCAAGTGTACCATGTGCCATGGCTATTTGGTTCCAGTAGCATTCATAGCTTCAGCAGCAGTTAGGTAGAAACTGTTTTCAATCTTTTTGTACTCGCTTTAATGGCCCTCTACCATCTGCTGATGGCCAGGGTGAGATGAATCCTTTAGGAAGATGTTGGCTGTCCTGAGACAGTAAGAGCCATGAACGACCCCCAGTGTGGGTAGAGGGCATCCAGTGATCTTCACTGTCATTTTGGTAGCCCTTTGGAACCCTTTCCTGTTTGTCCCCATGCATCTGGCAAACCACGTACAGAGGCAGTATGTAAGGATGCTCTCCATGGTAGAGCAGTAAAAAGACACAAGCAATCTCTAGTTTATTTTATTTTTCCTGAGGATTCTCAGAAAGTGGAGTCTTTCCTGTGCCTTCTTTACCAAGTGTGTGGTGTTCCTGTCCCAGGTCAGTTTCTCCTCCATGTGGTCTCGCAGGAAACAGAAGTCCCTGACCCTTTCCACACAGCCCCCCCTCCCCCCTCCCCCCATGATAATGGGCTGAATGTCTGTTTTGTTTCTGCTGAAGTCTATAATTAGATCCTTGGTTTTGTATATGTTCAGGAACAGGTTATTTTCTCTACACCACACCGTCAGTGGTTCCACCTCATCCCGGTAGGCGGCCTCATCTCCTCCAGTGATACAGCCTACCACTGTGGTGTCATCCACATACTTAATGAAGGTGTTGCTGGTGTGGACAGGGGTGCAGTCAGAGGTGTAGAGGGTGAAGAGCAGCAGGCTCAGCACACAGCCTTAAAGGGCTGACTCTCTCCAATCCTGACTCTCTGACAAAAGTCCTTAATCCAAAGACAGATGGAATGAGGTAAACTGAGGTCCAGCAGTTTCCTCATGAGGCCATGGGGGAGGATGGTGTTAAATGCTGAACTATAATCCACAAAGAGAAGACGGGTGTAGTTACCCTGTAGCTCCAGGTGGGTCAGCGTGATGTGGAGGGCAGTGGTCACAACATCCTCTGTTGACCTGTTAGCCTTGTAAGCAAACTGGTATGGGTCTTGAGTGGGGGTTACGAATGGCACGATGTGACTTCTAACCAGTTTGTCAAAACACTTCATCACCACTGTTGTGGTAGTCACTGAAGCTGGTTATGGGGGGATTTCTTGGGTGGGGGACTATGATGAAGGTCTTCAGGCATGATGGGACAGCAGACTGTACCAGAAACCAGTTGAAGATTTTGGTGAAAATCCCAGCAAGATGGTCTGCACAGTCTTTCAGCACCCGCCTGGAGACGCTGTTGGGGCCTGTTGTTTTGCGTGGGTTGACACCCCTCAGCGTGTGCCTCACCTTGTGCTGCCCCACCGTGAAGTTACTCCTGACCACTGGCGGCAACATGGCTGCTCCTGGTGTCACAGTCTCAAAGCAAGCAAAGAAGAAATTGAACTCTTCTGCCAAAGCGGTGTTACATTCAGCAGCTCTGATGCCTGGTTTGTAGTTGGTAAGGTGCGGACCGCCATCCATGCCTGCCTGCTGTTGTTGCTATCCAGGTGGCCGTCGATCCTCCTCCTGAAATCCTCCTTGGCCTTCCTGATGCCTCTCTTCAGGTTGGTGCAGGCTGTGCTGTAGAGCAGTGATTTTCAACCTTTTTTGAGCCGCGGCACCCTTTTTATATTCACAAAATCCTGCGGCACACCACCAACCAAAATAATATTATAATTCTATTACCTCTGGTTTTGCGCAAAACCCAATTATCGCAATAGAAAATCGATACAGAAAACACAGCATTTCGAAAATCCTCAAGCATTTTGCACTCTGATCTTAAGTAGGGCTGTCACGATTAGGAATTTCTGGAGACGATTAATTGTCAGACAAATAATTGCGATTGACGAATATATTGTCTATTTTTTCTTTTTTTCCCTTCTTTATATTCTACTATTGTAGTATAATTACACAACTCTGGAAGAATGTTTGGCTTCTGTAATTGGAGAAACTGGGAATGGTGCAACATTTTTATTTTTATCTTCATTTTACATACAGTCCCAACTTTTTCTGAATTGTGGTTGTTTCTGTTGCATTTCTGAAATTGTTTCTCCTCATCAGTCACGTTTTGTGCTTAAACACTGCATTAAGCCCATATTGAACAAATAAATACCTTTGGAAAGTAACAGCTGTTAAAGTTCAGAGTTCTCACCTGCTTTTTGTGATCTGTGCATCTGAACATCACCACAGCTTCTCCATGTCAGGGTTTTTTTTTTTTTTTTTTGTGGCTCAGTTCATTCATATATTCTCATTTTTTAAATATGTTTTTAAAGCTATTTGACCATTTATTTCATCTCATGATCTCATAAATTCAGCATACAACGCACACATGGTGTGAACAGGACGGTAACGGCAGAATCACACCTTTAGAGAAAGTTCAGAGAGAAGTAAGAGCAGCTTCACGTTTTTTTTTTTTTTTTACTTGTTCACTCGGGTTAAAATCCTCTCTCTGCTCCGCGCTCGCTGCGCACTGATGGTTCTCAGACTGTAACGTGTCAGCTGAGTGAAGCTGACAACCAACCCACCCCCTCCCTCGCAGTCTGCAGCCTGTTAACTCCGCGCGCGCGCACACACACAGGCACACACACAGACACACACACACACACCGACAGCTCTGCATTTTAGACGGCTTTTGAAGAAGACGGCACTGTTTTAATCGGCCGTCAGCCTCCATGTTATTGTCCCGCCTTAAGACGAGAGCGAGGCTGCAGCACAATGACGTCAGATTCTGAGTCGTTTTATGCTTTGTGGATAAAATAAATAATTCACGGTAATCGCGAATATGAAAAATAATCGCGATTGACGAATATTGTAATAATTGTGACAGCCCTACCCACGGCACCCCTGATGATCGATCACGGCACCCTAGGGTGCCGCGGCACCCCGGTTGAGAATCACTGCTGTAGAGAACCCTGTCACCAGCTTTGAAGGAAGGAGTTTCTCTCCTTCAGCAGCTGCTTCACCTCCCTGGTTATCCAGGGTTTCTGATTGGAGTAGACCCGGATGTGTTTCTCCACTGTGACAGTATCTACACAGTTCTTAATGTCACACAGTAGTGTCTGTAAACACATCCATATCCTCATCCTCAAACATGTCCCAGTCAGTGCTCTTGAAGCAGTCCTGCAGCTGCTGAGAAGCACCGTATGGCCATGTTTTGACCATCTTAAAGGTGGATTTCCAGAGGGGGCTATATGCAGGGATAAGTTGCAGAGGATGTTGTCTGACTTAGCCTATATGTGGTGCAGGTATGGTCTGTGTATTTGCTCCTCTTCTGTCACATTTGGCATATTGATGAAGTCTGGGGAGGAATTCAATTTATTTGTCAATTTATTTCATTTATATACAACCCCTGGCAATAATTATGGAATCACCGGCCTCGGAGGATGTTCATTCAGTTGTTTAATTTTGTAGAAAAAAGCAGATCACAGACATGACACAAAACTAAAGTCATTTCAAATGGCAACTTTCTGGCTTTAAGAAACACTATAAGAAATCAGGGAAAAAAATTGTGGCAGTCAGTAACGGTTACTTTTTAGACCAAGCAGAGGGAAAAAATATGGACTCACTCAATTCTGAGGAATAAATTATGGAATCACCCTGTAAATTTTCATCCCCAAAACTAACACCTGCATCAAATCAGATCTGCTCATTAGTCTGCATCTAAAAAGGAGTGATCACACCTTGGAGAGCTGTTGCACCAAGTGGACTGACATGAATCATGGCTCCAACACGAGAGATGTCAATTGAAACAAAGGAGAGGATTATCAAACTCTTAAAAGAGTGTAAATCATCACGCAATGTTGCAAAAGATGTTGGTTGTTCACAGTCAGCTGTGTCTAAACTCTGGACGAAATATAAACATGGGAAGGTTGTTAAAGGCAGACATACTGGTAGACCAAGGAAGACATCAAAGCATCAAGACAGAAAACTTAAAGCAATATGTCTAAAAAATCAAAAATGCACAACAAAACAAATGAGGAACGAATGGGAGGAAACTGGAGTCAACGTCTGTGACTGAACTGTAAGAAACCGCTTAAAGGAAATGGGATTTACATACAGAAAAGCTAAACGAATGCCATCATTAACACCTAAACAGAAAAAAAACAAGGTTACAATGGGCTAAGGAAAAGCAATCGTGGACTGTGGATGACTGGATGAAAGTCATATTCAGCGATGAATCTCGAATCTGCATTGGGCAAGGTGATGATGCTGGAACTTTTGTTTGGTGCCGTTCCAATGAGATTTATAAAGATGACTGCCTGAAGAGAACGTGTAAATTTCCACAGTCATTGATGATATGGGGCTGCATGTCAGGTAAAGGCACTGGGGAGATGGCTGTCATTACATCATCAATAAAAGCACAAGTTTACGTTGATATTTTGGACACTTTTCTTATCCCATCAATTGAAAGGATTTTTGGGGATGATGAAATCATTTTTCAAGATGATAATGCATCTTGCCATAGAGCAAAAACTGTGAAAACATTCCTTGCGAAAAGACACATAGGGTCAATGTCATGACCTGCAAATAGTCCGGATCTTAATCCAATTGAAAATCTTTGGTGGAAGTTGAAGAAAATGGTCCATGACAAGGCTCCAACCTGCAAAGCTGATCTGGCAACAGCAATCAGAGAAAGTTGCAGCCAGACTGATGAAGAGTACTGTTTGTCACTCATTAAATCCATGCCTCAGAGACTGCAAGCTGTTATAAAAGCCAGAGGTGGTGCAACAAAATACTAGTGATGTGTTGGAGCGTTCTTTTGTTTTTCATGATTCCATAATTTTTGCCAGGGGTTGTAGCACCAAATCACAACAAAGCTGCCTCAAGATGCTTCACACAAGTCAGGTCTAACCTTACCAACCCCACTGATTTTAATTCAACATGAATCACCCACGGTAATGTGCATCGCGTCCGGATGCTGACACTGTTGTGTAAGAGTCAGAGGGCCAAGCTAGCATTAGCATTAGAATGTAAACAGCAGTTACCAAGACTCCAGTAAACTCCCGAGGAAGGTAAAATGGTCGGCATTTAATAGTCAATTATTCCAGGTCGGGGGAACAGTGGCTGGCTTCTGTCACTGTATTTTTACGCCAGTTGTTGTAGATGTACATCTATAGCCCTCCTCTTTTGTTCTTACTGGAGTCACTGGTCCTGTCGAGGCACCGCATTGAATATAGCATGTTAACTCAATAGTTGAGTCTAGGATGGATGGATGTAGCCAAGTTTCCGTAAAGACTAGGACACAGCCATCTCTGTTAAAGTTATCCAAAGTTGCCTGCAGCCTTAATTTGTCCATTTTATTAGAGAGGGATCTTGCATTGTTGAGGGAGAGGCTGGGAAGCAATGGCTTGTGTGGCTGCTTCCATAGCCTATGGAAGCGGCCCTGCATCCCTGCTTCTGCTTGTGCTCCCTGCACCTAGAGTCCCTTTATTCAGAGAGTAGGGACATGGCGAGCCAAAAAAGGTCACGTGACTCATGGTGCCATCTTGAGGCGAAAATAGCATTCACTGTTAATCTGTCTACATGTCCTTTTTAATGTAACTATTTATTTATTAGCTGAAAATGCTGGGTTGTTGTGCATTTGGGTGTACAAATAGACACATCAAGGGCTTCAAGATATACAGATTCCCTTCAGATCCAAACAGAAAAAATTTTGGGAAAATAAAGTCAGCCATGTGGGATGGAACCCGACATCATTGTTAATTTAATGTTCAGTCCCACATACAGTAAAACTCACCTAAATCACCATCATATAAACCGGATATTCCCAGTCACTGGACAAAAAAGTCCCAGTGTTTTTGTATCATTTTCCATGAAATAAACACTGTGTATAATGGATTTTTCACTCGCATCGGCTAATATATCCAGTCCAATTGCAATGTGTTTCCATGAAAAACCCCAAAAATATAGGACCCGAGTCATTTCTGTGATTAAAAACACAACCGTTGATTTTTTTCACACCGTGCTCAGACTCGGACCCGCAGCCTGACGTGCACCTGTTAAATCAGACACTGCAAAATAGAGGTGGGTGGATCAATCCTAATATCAATAATATCAATACCAATGTTGGTATTGATGTTGAACAATCCTCGTGTAAAAAGATCGATACTCAAGCTTTTTTTCTCTCCCACACGCACTGACTGCTGTGCACGCAGATTCATCAAAGTCTACTCTCTGTCTATGAGAGCAGCACTGTGCTGTGTCACACAACATGGAGCAGCACTCCCTCCCCCCTCTGGTCTTTTGTTGTTGCGCCGTCACGTGAATCAGTGGCACCAGCCAACAGCCATGCGGGTCGGCTCTGCCTGGCCCGCCCACTCAGCGCTCTCCTTGAGTCAGCCCTCTACCTCAGGAGATTTTGTTTTAAGTTGTGTTGAGTGATATTTTTTTAAACAAAAATGTTGATTGCGATAATAAAGTATTTTGTTGTCATGTACAATGTTTGGCAAAATTCTATCCTGGGTCTTTTGGATCCTTTGGATCTATGAAGCTTAAATATGAAAAAGTATCGGTATCGGTATCGGTATCGATATCGGCGATACTGGGCCTGTATTTACTTGGTATCGGATCAATACTAAAATTCCCAGTATTGCCCACCTCTACTGCAAAAAGCTGTGATTTGACACTTTTACTGTTTTCACTCTTTCCTCTCATATTTTAATAGTTTTTGCAGTGTGCACGCTGTGGTGCATGTTGCAATGGGTGGCACCTGCGCATGCTGCAAGACCTGGCCTGACAATGGTGAAAAGGTGAGCAACTTAATGAGCTAAGAGCTACCTTGAGGCCTGTTGATGCTCATGCGTATCTCCACATACTGTACTGTGAACCAGATCAAAATATATGACTCCCCCGGACTGAACTCTCGTCCATCACAGGTTACTTTTCCAACCAAGGCTACAGCTATGTCTGTTGTCCAAGGGCCAGGTAGACAGAAAGTCTGGGACTCAAACTCAGGTTGGCTGTCCACCCAACACTGTATTTGGACACTTTTTCTGTACAGTTATTATTTTATTCTTGGACATGTCTCCATCAGTCTTTCAAAACAGAACCTGAGGGTGGTGCATGACTTTGAGAGTGAAAAACAAGCCTAATAAAACTGTAATCAACTTCCTATATAGAATCATTCATGATGACAAGATGAGTGGAAATACTTAGAAATAAGAGCTGGATGTCTCACACACACATGTAACTATACACAAAGGGAACAGTAGCTCTTTATTGGAGCTGGACTGGGCTCCAGCTCTGTTCTACAGTAGAGGAGGAATGCAATTGGATGTGTCAAACGGCTGTGGAAAGAACAAGTTCACCGTACTGGTCTCTCCGAAAGTATACATTCATCCAGTGTATTCACACATGCACACAGTCAGTCTGTCATGCAGGGACATGAGGAGTGATGGGAATGCAAGCAGTTGCCAAATCAAAGCAGCTTTTTTTTTTTTTTTGGCTTGTCAAGCTGGCATGTGGTGCATACAGAGAGATGAAATCTTTAGTGGGCATATTTTAAAAGCATTATGTGTCTAAACCCTTTCACATATTCTTAGAATCTTTGGGTCCTAACTTGACAAATATGGTCTCTAGTGCACAGTGAAAGTGCATTTGGGGCATGTCCAAGGCCACATTGCTGTTAACACAGTGTATGAGGGCAAAGTGAGGTTGCAGGGTACAAAGGGCTGTTTCCGTCATATAATTAAAAATGTGCTTTAAGTGTAACATGAGTTACACCACTCAGATTGTCATCTGTCATTCTCAATAGTGAAAATGACAGTGACATTCACTGGAACCAGATTTGTATGCAAAGGTTCAAATCATCCAATCATCTATTAAGTAACTACAGTATGACTGGAAATATAAAAAGGCCAATGCACCTAAGTGGTCAAAGACCAGCTTTACAAATACTGATTTGAAAGATGTCTGATTTGAAAGATTTTGGTTGTAATCATTAGTTTACCAACATGACAAATTCAGATAAGCTACTTTCAAAAACCAAAATGGGCGTGAAAATATGTTTTGAGTCTCATTTTGAGACTAGCACTCCCACTGACACACAAATGAATTCAAATACTGTATTTTCCAGAAAAAAGTCATGATTTTTGTTATGAGTTTGGGAGGTCTTGCAACTTATTCTGAAGAGGCTTATATGTTAAAAAAGAGAACATTATCACCTGTGGCCACCAGATGTCACTGTTTACAGGTGTGACAATCTGCTCCTGTATGGTGAATGTGGAAATGTGATTCACACTCTAGTCCAGAAGAAGAGGAAGACTGGGGAGGAAAAAAAAAACCTTTGTCTGAGACATTGTTAATTTAAGAAATCAAGCTATAAAACTGAAAGATGATGCTATGGTTAAAAAAAAGAAGGAATATAACTTTTATCTGACTCAACAACACTTAGCTAAGGTAAGTCAGTTATCTTTTATAAATGTTTTCTTATATATTTTTTTCTAAATAAATAAATCATGTGCCAATTTTCCAAATGCTTAATTACAGTGCATACTTACTTCAGCTATGATTGTCTGTTCAGTGAACATATCTTGTGCCTCATACAATTACATTAATTAGCTTATTAGCATCTGTTCACTAATATAGTGTTTGTGTTCTAAATAAAAAAGTAGTTTCCTCACATTCTGTACCTTATAAAATAACATAAATTAGCTCCATACCTTCTTCCAGTATAAATAAAAAATGCACCAATTAAATTCATTTTGCTTCTTGTTGCATGAAGTGGGAAGCACCTCTAAAAAAATAAATGTAAATTGTAGACCAGCCTAACTTTGTATATAAGATTTTTCCTCTTCACAAGACATTTTTTTGGATAGATGTGACAAATACTCCAGTGCAACTTACAGTTCAGAAAACATGGTACACACTTGGGTGCAAGATGTGAGAATGACAACTGTGTTGGCCATAAACTAACAAACAAACTAGTGTTACTTTTTGCTGCCTGTAAGATAGGGCCCTTTGTCTTTCAACTGTTATTTAATTACACCTTCAACTACGCCCCGGCTTCAGCCAAGCCCCAAGTCACAGAAATTAACTCTGATTTCCTGATTGTGAGGATGACTGAAAACAATTATCAAAATGACTCAACCTGGGAGGATGTGATCTGCCTCCTCTCAGTGTGCCACAGTACATGTGACTGGAACAGACAGAAGGGTTATGTGCCAGATCAGAGAACATGAGTCAGACTCAAAACACATTATAGAGCTAATTCCATCCTGCTCCCTGGCCTGACACACAGTCCCCTCTCTGCTCCATTTCATTCTAGCCATCTGATCCAGTTTCACACTATCTGACTGCCGCTTTACCTCATCCCGATCAAAGGAGCAGGAGTCTACCTGTCCAGGCCTTGTCACCCATGAGAAGGAATCAATTAGCCGCTATTTCTTCTCATCTTTCTTCTGAAAAGCTGTTAGACTTTCATTCCCTCCTGGCATATCTCTAGCCGGAGTGAACACACCAGTCCAAAAGACATCCTTCACATGATGCCAACACTAATCAAAGCTCAGACTGACGAGATTTCATCCCCAGTGATAAAGTGTCTCTAAATCTGCCTGTGACAAAGTCACTTTAACTTAGATCCATGCTAATGGTTGGCTTTATTTGGAACAGCCTGGAACAGCCAACGTAGCTCGACTGGGAAATGCTACAGATCCCATCGGAAAAATCAAGAAACCACAAAATACAGCTGACAGATGGCTGGAACCCACTTATTCCGTCTCTTTTCTTCTGTGCGAATGCAAGAAACAAAAGTTTAACAGTGATTAGCTGCATATTTATTCACTGGGTTGATGATCAGAATTTTTCAAGAACTCTATTGACTAGTTGGAAGTTTTGGACTGAATCTAAATGCCATTAAAATTTGACTTTGACTGTTTTTGTGCTGCCAGCAGTTGCTCGTGAGAAGCACTTCTGGTGTCGACATCGATGTTAGCATCCAGTAGGTTTCCAGTAGAAAACTGATCCAATTCACGAATGAAAAACATTGCAGAATTTATTAAGGTCAAGGTCAAGGTCAGGTTTATATATAAAGCACATTTACAAACAGTCAACACTGCCCCAAAGTGCTGTACAATAAAAGGATTTAAAATTATATCGTTAAATACAAGAACAAAATAAATCAACAAAACAGACAAAAATGTGGCAGTGTTCAGCTCATCTTGTATTAAAAGCCAGTGCAAAAAGATATGTCTTTAAAAGAGTCTTAAAAGAGTCAACTGAAGGAGCCAGTCGGACATTCAATGGCAGAGAGTTCCAGAGCTTAGGCCCCGCAACAGCAAAGGCTCTGTCTCCCCTGGTCCTCAGCTTAGATCCGGGACAGATCAGTAAACTCTGGTCCGCGGAGCGCAGAGCTCTTTCTGGAGTGTGCAATGACAGCATATCAGATAAATAAAATGGGGCTTGACCATGAATTGATTTAAAAACAAGCAACAAAATCTTAAAATCAATTCTAAAAGCAACAGGCAACAAGTGCAGTGAAGCTAAAACAGGAGAAATGTGTTGGTGCCGTTTGGCTCCAGTGAGCAGACGCGCAGCTGCATTTTACACCATCTGGAGGCGATGCAGAGACGACTGATTAAGACCAACATACAGAGAATTGCAGTAGTCTAAATGATACATGATCAAGGCGTGCACAACCTATTCCAGCTGATTTGGGGGCAGGTAACGCTTGATTTTACTTAAAAGTCTAAGCTGGAAGAAACTTGTTTTGACCACTGTGTTGATCTGCTTCTCGAATTTAGAAGAGCTGTCTATAAAAACCAAGGGCAGAAAGGTCAAGGTCACCAAAGACCACAATCTCTGTTTTGTTTTCATTTAGATTCAAAAAGTTTAAAGACATCCAGTCTTTGACTTCTTGAAAGCAAGTCTGTAGGATGGCAGATGAGTTTGTTTTAAGGTTCAGAGGTAGATAAATCTGCACATCATCAGCAACTGAATGTTATATTTCTTAAAAATTGATCCTAAAGGACGCAAATAAAGCGAAAATAAAATTGGCCCTAAAATTGAACCCTGAGGTACTCCACAAGTACTCCACATTAAGGTATGTATAATGTCGACGTCATTTGCTGGAATGACCACACACAAGAATCACATGTGGTGGATCTTGTACTTCGAGGTTTCCAACGTCAACAGTTTCTCTCTGCATATTTGGGCTTACCATTATCAACCAACAGTTGGCACATTGCATTATGAAAGTCGCCAGTTCCATCCATCCATCCATTTTCTTCCACTTTATCCGGAGTCGGGTCACGGGGGCAGCAGCTCAAGCAAAGCCGCCCAGACCTCCCGATCCACACACACCTCCCCCAGCTCCTCTGGGGGAACCCCAAGGCGTTCCCAAGCCAGCCGTGAGATGTAGTCCCTCCAGCGTGTCCTGGGTCTTCCCTGGGGCCTCCTCCCAATGGGACGAATTTTAATTGTATGTATATAATGTACATATCAATGTTTACTTTTTCACCCATGGCACCCTTCCAGATTACTTCAAAGAAAATATTTTGGGAATCGGGCCTCTCAATATTTGTGTGGTGTTTAAGATACATGTAGCTTGTTTTTCTGTTTCTTTCCTTTCCAAAGCCTAGGTCTGGGAGCCATCCAGGCCACTGCTGCCCATATTATTCCCTTTAGCAATCCCAGACTTGTCCAGCAGGTGGCAGACAAGTGCACAATATATTACATAATTAAAACAAACTTGCTATGTGGTACTTCAATGGTCACAAAATTTTAATTTAATTTAAATTTTAATTTAAAATTTTAATTTTCTCCCCATCGTTTGTTAGCATCTCCTACCTTGTGTGTTGGCAAAGCAACAATAGCAGGGTATTGTTTTCACTGGTGTGTGTGTGTGTGTGTGTGTGTGTGTGTGTGTGTGTGTGTGTGTGTGTGTGTGTGTGTGTGTGTGTGTGTGTGTGTGTGTGCGTGTGTGTGCGTGTGTGTGTGTGTGTGTGTGTGTGTGTGTGTGTGTGTGTGTGTGTGTGTGTGTGTGTGTGTGTGTGTGTGGACAATATAATGTAAAAATGGCACTGAAACTTGGTGAGAATATTACCTGGATAAATAACTAACGATTTTTTTATTAGATTTTTGGGTAGTTTGGTCAAAGGTCAAGGTCAAGGAATACACGGTCAGATTCTTAGTTTTTGTATATCTCAAAAACCAAGAACTCTAGCTGGATGATCTAAAGATATATTGATGAGCAAAATATTTGTGACAGATTGTATGAATGACTTCATAATGAAGTAGCACAAAAGCAATAAGAAGTTATCTATAGTCAAAAACATGAATGCAGACATGTATTTCTACATGAAGGTGCAGCCCTCAGATGCCTTTATTTGTTTTTGTTTTTTTTGTTATTGTGCTAATATGGACAGGATGGACAAATTCTTTAAATCACTGCATTTAACAGGTTAGGCTTTTTCCAAAGCCTTGGAATATTCTCTCTATTTTTAATTTAAAGGTACGGTGTGTGCGATTTAGGGGCGTTTATGAGCAGAAATTAATGTAACATTCATAACCATCTGTTCATTAGTGTATAGTTACCTGCAACAAATGAAGTTAAGTATTTTTATGAACTCAGAGTGAGCACTTCATATCGACACCAAATCAGGCCCACTCATGGAGACACCACCATGTTGATACAGTAGCACAAAAGGGACTCTGTCTGTCACATTTTACAGTACAGCTAGTGGTTGCTGCCCTATATGCTGTCGACTGGTTGCTAGTGCAGCCTAACAAGTTTGAGAAACCTCATTTTTGTGAAATAGAGGATCGTACATATTGTTTATCACAAGGAAAGGTAAGAGAGCATGAATCCTCATTGCCAAAGATGCGAACATTAAAAAAATGTGATAATGCAATCTGCAACCTCACCACTAGATGGTAATAAATCTTACATACTGTAGCTTTAATAAGATACTGTTTGTACAAATAAATAAATAAAGAAATCCATCGCTGCCATCCTTACGCTATACACCCCACTGATGCTAATGCACATTAAAAAATACCACATGTATATGGTGATACATCAGCTGACAGGAAGCCCAGCTTGCTGTGTTTTCATTCAGCTGGTTGCTGTGAAATGATCACAAGTGGATGGTCAGCATAACCCAAGCATATCTGTCACAGCTTTCTCAAAAAGAATGACCCACACACCTCCATCATCCAACAACAGCGGTCACACTCAAGCACACACTGCCCACACACACAGGAGGAACCAAGTCTGAAAGATGGTGTTTTCTGCTGGAGGGTGGCGTTACAGCGGCTGTGGGGTCAGCGCAGACAGGGGGGCCTGCATGGACTGCTTGACCAAAGGTTCTGTGATAAGGCACAGAACAGTGAAAACAAACAAGAGGAAGGTGTGCACCACACACTGCGCTGGTAGGCAGAAATAGATGAGACACACTGCCCAAATCTTTTCACATTTCAGTATCTCTTTTAAACATAAAATTGAACTGCTGTGTTTCTGACTGTTTGATGTGGGAGCATTCATCCATCCATTTTCTATACCCGCTTACTCCAATTAAGGGGCACGGGGGTTGGAGCCTATCCCAGCAGTCATAGGGTGTGAGGCGGGGTACACCCAGGACAGGACGCCAGTCTGTCGCAGGGCCACATATAGACAAACAAACACATTCACACCCGTACACACTCCTACAGCCAATTTAAAGTTTCCAATTCACCTAACCTTCATGTGGGAGGAAGCCAGAGCACCCGGAGGGAACCCATACAGACACGGGGAGAACATGCAAACTCTACACAGAAAGGGCAGGAAGTGATCCCACAGCCTTCTTGCTGTGAAGCATCAGTGCTAACCACCAAGGCACCATTCTGCTCTCATGTGGGACCAGTTAATCTGCTTCTCCAATATAGCTCACAATGCTTACACAGACTCCAAAATTCCAATATTAATCAAATTCAGACACTTACGATTAAAACACTGGTATGAAATCAGGTTTTTTAGATTACTATAACCTTCACTGTGATAATGCAATCTTGTATACTTGTTGTGGCCACTCTTTTGTCTGCTTTTCTCTCTTTCCCTTCTGTCTCCTCTTGTGTGTTGTTTGTCTGTTTTCCCTCCAGGTGGTGCGCTGCAGAGCCGAGGAACACCTGCTACTCATCATCTACCCGTACCTGAACTCCTGATCAGGAGCGGGTTACTTAAACCCTGACTTAGAGGTCAGTGATTCTACATTAATTCTCCATGATCGCTACGTCGTCATTCCTGCCGCTTCCATGCGCTCCAACGTCTGAGCTTTCCACAAATCATCTCAAGGTAACCTGGCCTCCTGTATTTTCCGTAACAGAGCTCATTGACCTTTAGGTTTTTCCAGATGCCTTCCTGCGCGGCCTCCATGCTGCACTGCTCCTGGCTTCCGCACCACTACCAAGCACTACATCACTTTGGAGCTCATCTGCTCTCAGCCTCAGAGCGCCTAGCTCTGCCTCATTCAGCTAAGTTCCTGCATGACTCTGAGTTTGTGAGACCCCGTCTCTCACCCTGCTCCTGTTTGTAACTGTGCATTACCAAGAACTGTTTCCAAGAACTGTATAAACTCTTATGCAGAACTACTAAGAACTTTCCAAGTTGTTTCTGAATCCAAGTCCTGTTTAATACAGGATTTGGAACTGCGTCATAATTCATGAACTGTGAAGAATTCCTAAACAGTGAACTTTATTTCTTGAACTGTGAACGATCCTGCTTTAACTCACCTCTGTTCTCCTTGTCCTCCTGTTCCTCGTCCTTGGCTGTGTACATTCCACCTGGCTCCGGTTCCAGTTCCACATACTCCAGCTTGTTATGTAACTTTCAAGTCTGGCTCAGATTTATCTGCAGCTCCATAATTTCCACCGCTACAAGCGGGCTGTCTCTTCACTCTGCAGGCATCCCCAGTGCAGCACCTTTTGTTTATTTATTTATTGTAAATAAATCTCTTTTCATTCACAACCAGTTCTCTTCCTTGCTCCCAGCGTTTGAGTCCATTGCCTGAAATGGTTCGGTCCTATCCGAACCTCCAACCACAACAATACTCATACAAATATGTGCAATATGTGCAATCTAAATTTCTCTGTGCCTTATCTAGAATGTATATTTATTTGTTTTAATAGCTTATACATATCTTCACTTATTTATATGCTCACATTTTTCACTTGGTCTACTAAGTTAGTTATTTACAAGTCATAGGTGATGGTTTCTTTTTATCTTTTCTTATTCTCAAACTCAGTTACCGAGTAGCACCTCTAATCTCATATGTAAAATAAAGCTTCTATTATATTCTATTCATTTTTGAACCTTCATGACCTTTATATCCTTCATTATTTAGGGTCTGCTCCTTTCTCTGCCCCTGACCAAGGCAGCGTCTCTACATCTGGAGTTGATCCCCGGGCACCAGATTGTGGCTGCCCACTGCTCCTAGTGGTTGGACTGCTCTAACTGCAATTAGGATGGGTTAAATGCAGAGATTTTATACTTGTTGTGGTATACAAGATTATACTATGATTCTCTGTCAGAATTTCTCTAATATAAATTGAGGTCTGTACCTGGACTGTGACATACAATATGTTATATTGTATCCTTGCTGTGTAACAACTCACTGATAGGAATAATAAATAGTTTTTACCCTCTGGTCAGATTAGCTACAAATCTTTATTGCTTGATGGGCATTCCTATGATGTGGCCAGTTTGTGGCAACTTGGTGTTACTGTGCACAATGTTTAATGATGGTTTAGGTTGGGGAAAACAGACATTGTTAAGATGAGTTTTTCCTCCATGCTTAATGCAACCAAAGTTCGGTTGATTTGTTTCAGTCCAACATCTTTTACAATGACATTCCTGTATCGCAAGTTAGCATGCTAACATCTCTATAAGATATTTTGTAATCATTTCAGAGGTATTATCTGGTTACAAAAACAACCTTTTCAGATGTAGAAGTGTTTATTTCTTGCTAACCTTTTACAAAATATAGGAGAAAAAACAGCAAACAGTTTTATACAGAAGTACAACTATGGCTGAGCATATTCTGCCATCTTGGATCGTATTGTTTGAGCGAGGAACCAGCTGATGTCATGTTGTATTCACTCAGATTGGCAGTAGCCATGTTGCATTGCTCAATATTTGTATGAAATAGACCTCTTCATTTTTGCCCAGCCGAATGGGCGGCATAAAGGCTGTTGTCTTGTCACTGCAAAATGCCCACAATGACTGAAAATGAATAGCAGCTCATCTCTTTGCCTCCACTGCTTGTGGTCACTTGTAGCTAATATGATTGCAGGGTTAAAGTAAATGATATGACTGCATCGATACATGGACCTGTCAATCAATCTAAACATACGATGAATCAGTCAATGGACCAATTTCAATTTCATTAAGTTGTTTCAGGTGTTATTCTGCTACTTCTGTTCAATGTAGTAGCATAAAAACTAACAGTATAACAAAAGTCCAACAGTCAGCATGAGGGTCTCATTAATGTTGCCTGCGAGGTAAAAACAAAAGCAAGATAGTGATAGTGACAGTGAATGAATATCTGGAGCTTGTCTTGATTGTGGATTTGGGAGCAATTGAAATGTAACATTGAAAGTGTTATTTGAAAGTGAGGTATAGACTGCCACCCACTATCACCTGACAAAGTTTGATTTGGTGTCGTAGACCAAATGGTCCTCCCCCTACAAATCGTCCACCTTTTGCATCTGTGCATGCATCATTTCGGACCACAGCAGCACGTCTGAGCCAATCTCTTCACCCAAAGCAATCAAATGGATTCATGGGATTATTAAGCATCAGATGATAAAGGTAAAATTGTTGTGAAAGTGTCATGACACGGACACACAACAGGGGGCGTTAATGAACGGACAATGGATAAGCCAAAAAGTAACAATTTAATGTTGTGAATCGCATAACGAAGTACAGACAATAACAATATGGTGGAATGTCAATTATACACAAGGTGACGTGTGGGCAGGCTCGATGATAGAAGACGTCTGGCGAGAGAAGAGCCGGATCCCACACAGCTTCCACCACCAACAGATCTGAAGAACACCGGAGCCGCCAAGCCCTGCGCCCCAGGTGGTCACCGTCTCCAGCTGTCAGACCTGGTACTGCTGGCAGAGAACAGAGACAGTACTGATGAGTGTGAGTTTGCACACTCAGTAATCCCACAGTCAGTGTTTAGTTAGGAGGGGGCACCTCCACCTCCAATCACACACTCGTGCAGCTCCTGTTTAACCACTTATCTGGTTTGGGGTGTGAGGCGAAGCCGTCGCTGATCACACCAAACGCCAATCCCACAGATAAGGACACACCACAGGAAAATGACTGCAAAGAAGTTCAGATTGTTACTTTGTAAGTCAGCAGAGAAGTTACCTGATTGGTAGCTGATTTCTCAGCGGGGAGGTGGAGTTGCAGTCCGGCCTTTATGGTGGTGGTGATGTGTAGTGGATGAGTGACAGCTGGTACGGATGATGAGTGACAGCTGTCACTCCCGGTTGCTCCGACGCCTTCTCGTGCTTGAAGCCCGCACTTCAAGCAGGGCGCCATCTTGTGGTGGTGGGCCAGCAGTACCTCCTCTTCAGCAGCCCACACAACAAAAACCTCTTAAATCATTCTAAAATCAGTTTTAAGTAGAAACAAGGCCATTTTAAGCAGAAATGAGGTGAAATTCTGTGAGGCTTTGAAATGTCAATCGGGTAGTGAATGCATCAGCTAGCAGTGGGGCGCTGATCACTTCTGCCGCCTTTTATGAAGAAATAATGCTGAATTTATGTAGAAATGAGTGTTGTACTAAAGCTTCAGATATCTGTCGCTGAGATAGATGATGAATGGTGTGTAGTTTGAAACAGAAATGAGGTGTTAATCCATGAACCGTGTCATCAGGGGGGACTGATTTTTAGGGGGACCATTCGGTCTGCAACTGTGGATCTGATCCGATTGTGGATTTTGTGGACATTTGAATTTAATACTGAAAAGCACATTTGGTGTATATTTTACATTACATCTCAATCAAAAGTGCCTCAATCACTCTCATTTGTGACAATGAGGTGCAAACTGGTACTCTCAATGAGTGGACTTAAGTTTGATCCGTATCTAATCCGAAGATTTAGAGGATATTTCACTCTTTTTAAAATTGAAATGCCCTTTTGGTCTATATTTTGTATTATATTTTAACTTATGAAAAGCCAGTTCTAACAGTACTTTGAACTTGATTTTTTTTTTTCCAAGGTAAAAATTTATGGAAATGGAAACTAGTATTGGCAGAGGTTTGCGCTCTATAGGCGCAGTGCTCTAGTTAATACTGTCCTAGCAATTCAAAACAGGAAAGTCCACTGTAGTGCTAATAATTGGTAGCTTGGTTGTGACTATTAGAAACTATTATCAGCACATTGCCTCCTATAATACCTATAACTGTAGCTAGCATCAACAAGCTGCGAATGAGTGCTAACCTACAAATTAAAAAAAATTCTAAAATTCACTCAACAAAAACACTGGGCCACATACTTCACAGATGGACTGCTAACACAATTAATTGCTACATAAACTCCATTTTCTCAGATAACTGTAATAAAATGATCACAAAGGACAAACATGGTCAGGTCACCCTCGGTTCACCCATGGTCACCCTCTGCACACCGTCATCAGCAACAAGAGCCTCTTCAGCCACAGGCTGCTCCTTCACAAGTGCAGGACCAACAGGCTGAAAAACTCCTTTGTCCCTCAGGACATAAGACTGTACAACTCCTCACTCGAGGGAAGGAGAAGTAACAGGAAGACAGAGGATGGGAAGGAGAGGAACAGTAGTATCCAGTAAACCAATAGTGATCAGTATGTCGGTACTTATATTTCCAACTGTTTTTTTTTTGTTTGTTTTTTTCACTTTTACTTTTGATAATCTGTGTTCTTCTTACTGCTATACAATGCTGCTGGAACCTCAATTTCCCTTAAGGAGTCTTCCCAAGGGATCAATAAAGTTCTATCTGATGTAATCTAATCTAATCTACTCGGGTCCACAACAGCTTGTGGCCTCTGATAGGGGCCGAACCCTGCACACTAGCTGTCACTCAAAGGAACATGGCTTAAAATAGCTCAAACTAGTGACCCAAACCTTTTCTTGTATCAGATTGTAAACACGGTTTGTTCCACTGTAAAGTTGGGGATTTGAACATAGGGTTCTATGAGGAAATATTCGCTATTGGAGCCATCATCAAGTGGCCATTCAAGGAACCATTCAGGTTTTGGCACTTTGGTGCTGGCTTTAATTTTCAGCAACAGAAGTTGTAGCTTTGTTGTCACATAATAAATAGAGATAAACATTCAATTAACTGATTTTTATTGAACTGCAAAACAAAAACTCAAAAAAGATCACCACATTATAACACTGACTGTAAGTGAAAATGCATCACTGTTGTCTTTGTGCTGTAGCCAGATTTTTTTTTTTTTTCTGCTGTCCTTATTTAATGTTCTGTCCCCCAGAGACTGATGCCAGTGCCATCCTTGCTTTGTCCACATGCACGTGTGTGTGTGTGTGTGTTTGTCCACTGGGCATATTAAAGACCTGTTTACTCAGCTGAGGCTCCATTCCCCTCCATCCTTGTCTAAAAGCTGATTGTGCACAAACAGTCACAGTTACACACAAACATGCATGAGACACATACAGGGAACCGCAAAGACATGCTGAAAGAAAGTAGGGGGGGAAAAAGGAGTACTGTCATCACTGATCATTCTGTGTGCAATCCATCAACATAATGACAACAGTAAAACCTTTTTCAGGTGCCTATAAAAGTGCTTGATCTTCCTTTTGCTGTTCATTCGTGCACGCTGCTGCCCAGTGGCACCACAGCAGCGCTACAACGAGCTGCTTTTCATTCTTCTTCTACACGCTACTCGCCCATTATAAAAGTGGAAGCGACTGTATTCTTATGAGGGATGCTAGACAGTTTCCATCAATCAAACAGATAATTATTAAGCGAGGATAAACAGACTGACACAAAAAATTAATAAATAAATCATTTTTATAAAAGGTTCTTTTTGGCACACAACAAAGACAGCAGAAAATGTCAGAATTAGAATATCACAGACTACATGAATGCTTTCAGCTTAAAAAAAAACCTGGAAAATTAACAAAAGCCTTCTTTTTATAATGAGAAAACTGAAATATTTATCATGAATAATTTGGCCGTGTATTTCAGTTGTTTTTGTTTTTTTTTAAATTCGTGAATCAAGCACTACTTCAAACAAGTGACACATTTAGTAAGTCCACAGCCACTTATCCTTCTCTGTCATACTGATCAATCAGTTAATTAGTACACAAATCTACAGATACTACACAGCCAACTCTGCATCAAAGACCTGAGTGAAATACTTTGAAACGTGCATGTCGGCACACTGCTCCCTGTTTCGCTACACGGTGAACCGAATCCTTATCGCACACAAACAATCCGCCCGTGCTGGGCCCTGCGGCCGGCCTCGGCGCCGTCAGCTCCACTGAGGATGCATTTCAGGAGGTGATCTAAGCAGCGTGTGACTGGTCTGCTGGCTCAGGGACACGGCGCCAGTCTCTTAGAAGTCAGGTCGTGACAATAACACCCAAGTTGAGTGCTAGCGCGCTGACTTACAGCGCTGCGACGGCACCACTCAACAACAACGCCATCGCAGCAGCTTTTCCCCTCGCTAGTTGTTTGATTGCCCGTCAGTAAAGCTTTTCCTTACATTTACATTGTTTGTTGCACTTGTGTGTGAGTGCACACAGTATATCCTGTCAGCAGTGACGTGCTGTCCCAACGATTGATTAATGTCTACGTGAGGATGTGATTAGCTTCCAGGTTTCTGAAATGTCAGAGCCAAGAATTCACGCGAGCAGCTGCACCAGCGCACGCACACACACACACACACACACACACACTTGAGGATCATGTCAGCACCTACACAAGTTTGATCTCTCTACACATTCTGTCCTCCTCTGTCTCAACTTGTCTACTTTGAAAACAGACATTTTTTTTTTTACTCATCCTCTACACATCTGCTTTTAAGTTTCCTGCACCTGTGTTAATTTTGGTACCCAACTTGAATTTAGGTTTGATTTTTTTTTTTTAGTTTTGTCTTATTTTAGTCGTTTCATTACTTTTAGATACCAATACCGACACTTTTTCATATTTAAGCTTCATAGATCCAAAGGATCCAAAAGACCTAGGACAGAATTTTGCCAAACATTGTACGTGACAACAAAATACTTTAATATCACAATCAACATTTTTGTTTAAAAAAATATCACTCAACACAATTTAAAACAAAATCTCCTGAGGTAGAGGGATGACAAACCACAATACAAGGGTGCGCTGCTCCATGTTGTGTGACACACAGCAGTACTCCTCTTACAGACAGAGAGTAGACTTTGATGAATCTGCGTGTGCAGCAGTATCGATTTTTTTATATGAGGATCGTTCAATATCAAATCAGATATTATCGATATTAGGATTAATCCACTCATCTCTATGCAAGGGAAGCTCAGCTTCCCTAAAATGTCAAAAAATTAAATGGTCAAATATGTACAGTTTGTTATCATTTCATTGACTACAAATGTGTTACAACGCGTTCATATTGAAGACAAGTTTGTTCAGAATCAGCTACGTATTTATCACAAATCGATTGATTCTATTTTGTTTACTTCTCATTAATCTTTTTTCTCAATACTGTCTGTGGTCGATGCATTTTCCTGTAGAAGCCGAGCGTCTGTTCACTTCAATGGGCCTGCCTGGAAAGGTTTTTTCATTGACCTGAAACAAGACAATCATTGGATAAAGCCACGATTTTGTTCCACCACTGGACGCTGAGCATCTCTGGGGATGAATGGAGCTGTGTGCGGGCCTGGACGCTGGAGTTCTGCACAACAATTGGATGATCAGTCAAAAAGGCTGAATCCCATTTTGACTGACAGCTATAGGAATGAGAATTAGTTTGCACATTTTTGCTATTTATGTATTTTAAAATTTATGCCAAAGTGTTTTGCATGCGCTAAAAACAGACTGTTTTAAAGGCACACAGAGAAGCACACTGGTTAAGACCTTATGAGAAAATCTCGGTGAGTTACTCTCTCCTTCGTTCTTCAGTAAGTGTTTAAAAGTCGTCTTACGTTAATTAACATCCCGGTTCGCAACACAACATCAAAGTATTCATAACTATAAGTCTATCCAGGCATATGTGGTAATAATTAGTGGTTGCTGATGTATGTTATTCATGAAAATTAGTGACAGAGAAACCAAAGCAATGGTTCAGTGTTTTGAAGCTTTGATGCAGTTACATATGGCGACATCTGCTGGCCATTCTTTAAAATAACATTTGCATGGAACAATGTCAGGAAACAGGCTCTGTCATGAATGTTTAAAGTATACCTGCAGTGAAATAAATGTGGTCAGATTTCAGAAAGAAATAGCTGATATATATTTATAAGACCCTTAAGAATGCAATAAAGTAAATCTGTAAGCCCAAATTTGTAATTCAGCGGTGAAATCTTCGTTTAAAAATGACAAATTTGCAGCTAAAATTTAGCCCTCCGTGAAAGCAGTTTGTACATCCGGATCATTTCCATGACATCGGGGACAAGACGGAGCGCTCCCGCCTTCAGTCCGATCCCACATTGAAATTGATTTTATCTGTTAGTAATGTTACTGTTATACACATCCTGGTTTCAACATCCAAAAGTAAACTGCAATGAATGCGAGATACAGCTCTGCATGCTCAGATCAGTGGCGGCATCGACAGCGGGCGCCATTCTTCCCCGACGCCTTGCTCTCACTGCCTCTGATGCGCTTACCGAGTGCATGCGCTCGTTAAATTCCGCCGCGGGCCACTCACACCCCCGTGTCTGCTGTGCAGCCGCAGACACGGCTCTGTCTACTGAATGGAGGTGCAGCCAACTTGGCACAAGTCCAGAGACTACGCTCGCCATTTTGATGCGGAGCGCGCGGTGACACCTGTTGCTCGCAAGGACATTTTTCTTGCGGCAAAATCCGCAGCGCCGCACGTCTCGGTAATCAGAGCCGCAGAGCTCCGTGGCCGCTGAGAGAGGTTTATATCTTTTTAATGACTTGGATTCTTTGTGGGTCTCGCCTTCGTACCCCGCAACGGTAACACCGGAGGCAAAAGACAATAGATTTTCAATGCGACACCACTCAATCAAACGGGCGTATGAAAAAGTCCCCAAAAATAATTTTCAAGCACAAATAAAAGAAATGTGTACTCACCAAGCGTACCGCAAAACAATATGAAGTTTTAAAAAAGTAGATCCTTCTGTATAAGACAAGAAAAAGGTGCAGATGCAAACTGACGTAAATCCACAAATTACAGTTGGCGCGCGCAATGCATGCTGAGAGAGGGTCTTCTCCCTGACATCTTGGCAGCGTCCCGGATGTGATGACAGTTTTGCAGAGGGCTAAATTTTAGCTGCAAATTTCTCATTTTTAAATGAAGATTTCTCCATTGAATGACAGATCTGGGCTTGCAGATTTACTTTACTTCATTCAGAAGGATCTTATGTGTAAATATAAGTAATTTTTTGGTCCAAAGATCTGACTGCATTTATTTCAATGCAGGTCTACTTTAATAATAAAGATTCTATGTGCTTCTTGAAATTCTTGATGATATTTTTTGTTTGAAAACATTAATAATATTCTTGTAAAAGTAAGTCCCTTCGACTGCTCCCTTGTTTTCACTCGGGGTTGCCACAGCAGATCCAAGGTGGACCTACATGTTGATTCCGGCACAAGTTTTATGCCGGATGCCCTTCCTGACGCAACTCCACATTACATAGAAAAATGTGGCAGGGGTGAGGTTTGAACCGGGAACCTTCCTGCACTGAAACCAAGCACACTAACCACTTGGTAATTGTGCCATCATAAAATACTGTATGTGATAGAGATATAAATTGTGAAATGCTTGTGCAAATAGGGACGGTTATGACCATTTTACATATTTGAATTTACATATAAATAAACTGCCAAATTTTATGATGTAAGCCGACAATGAGCTTCCCCTCTTTCACAGACCAGCAGCCGCCACTGGTTCACAGTATATAACCATGTCAAATTTAAATATGCACGTCACAAATGTGATTGAGTAGTTTGATGATGTAATGCATCAAATGTGTACAATGTGACATATGCTAAGCAATGCCCATTGTACAAAGCGAGCACAACCTTAGCACTTGTGGAAAATCTCTGAGTGCTTTCAAGGCCTATCCTACAGTGTTAGTTACTCCATAGAAATGAAAGTGATTAACAAATTATGTCAAAATTTGCAATGGAATAAAGACATTTTCAAACATTTTTGCCATGGTTAAAATGAGCTCAAGGCATGATAAAAATAAATAAATAAAAAAATAAAAAAATCCCAGTTCATCACAGACACCCTTCTGGACCCTTTATGGTTTCCAAGGTATGGGCATTGTCTTTTGATTTGCACATTATGGAGGTCATTACGACAGCCCATTTTCATAATATTGCAGTTATTAAATCTATCCTGTGTATGATGGATGTGGAAACTTTGATTCATGCCTGTATGCCCTCCAGAATTGGCCACTGTGCCAATCCACTGTTTTGGATTGGCACATAGAAATACTGCTGCTCAACTTTTGAAGAAACCCAAGAGATTCAATCACATTCAATCTATCACCATTTCCTTTTATTTTCCACATGTCCAAAATGAAGGGGAAGGGTGAAGTGGTCAGGCAAAGGGAGAGTATTGGGATTGGGCCAAACACACAACATCCCATCAATGATTCATGAGTATTGGCCCTGTTTGAGATCAGCAGTTATGACCTCGTGATTGACCTTCCAAGATGATACAAGTTCAAAAGGTCAAATACCTAATAGAAAGTTGATATGTGACCATATTAGTGTTTAACAGTAGACAGAGGTGTATCCTTCACCATGTGTTCAAAATAGCCATTCCAAATATACCCTACATCAGTGGTTCTCAAATGAGGGTATGCGTACCCCGAGGGTACTTGAAGGCACTCCAGTGGGTGGAATCGTGGTTTAATGGGATTTACATCCATGAGCTGCAACACACTCAAGGCATTGTGTTTTATTTGTGGGGAGAAATTAGCCAGTAGCATGAAACCAAATCTTCTGTGTCATCTCAAGATAAAGCATGCGTGTCATGTCCGTAAGACAACTGAGTTTTTTAAGAGGAAACTTTCTGAATTCAGGTCATCTCAAAACAGAATTACAGAGTGTCGCCACAACAAGAGAGACCACTGCAAATGATAAATGTTTTGCAGGTACAGTACAAAGTTGAATAAATCAGACACTGAAGACACAGTGCCGCGTTTTACATCTTTTTTGCAACCAAAAATGCTTTGCGCTCCTTAGGGGGTACTTGGCTGAGAACATATTTCACAGGGGGTAGTACATCACTGAAAACGTTTGACAACCACTGCTCTATATAAACACAGTGGTCCAAAATGTTCAACCTTGATCTTTGCCCATGGCTTTTCACCAATTTTTCTTAAAAACATATCACTTAGTTTATATCTGAACCAAAAACGGTCTGGCCCAAATCATATCAAAACTCTATAAGATCCCCCCGCCCCCCAACACATAGAGACAGCCACACAGTGCCAAAAACTATAAAGTCATATTCTGTACCACTGCGCACAGGCGGATTCACAAATGAACCAAATCAATATGTTTTTCTTTTTAATATTGACTGAGGTGATTCTCTCTGGAAGGAATCCATCCTTAGTTCATAACATTCATTGAAGTGGTCTTGGAGTCGGGTGAGGGAACATCGCTATGTGTCGCGTGCTACGTATTTAACACCCTGCTGCACTTTGTCCAAGTGAAAGCTGGGAGTTGGACTTACCAACATTGTTTCTTACACAACTTTGCCACAAAAGAACGACAGTCATACATAAAGGCGTATCCTCTCAAACCCATTGGATCAGGACATATACAGTACTGCAATGGTTTCAAACTTGCTTCATAAAGGGAATAAGAGAGCAGGTTTTATCTGCAACCACAGCCTCCGCCTGCTGATTCCACTGCTGAAAAACACTCACAGCGAAGGATGGGAGCTCATCAGTGAAATCACCTGCTGATGTAAACAGTAGGAATGAAGCCCTGCATGCGCTTGGCCTTTTTTTGTAGAGAACTATCACATCAGTTGTATGCTGTAATTTCAAGGTAATGGAAGACATTATCAAATTACTGGCTTAAAGACTCTGTTCCCCTGAAATCCAGCCTTATAAAGGTGGCACCAGTTATTTTTAAGAATACTCTGACTGTTGTACATACCTCCCACGAGGCACATCAATGTCATCTTTCCTCCAGCGTACGTTGGGCTGCGGATCTCCTTGCACTTGGCAACGGAACTCCACTGACTCCTCCTCCAGGACCACCTGGTTGATGGGCCTCCGGAGGAAGGTCGGTCGTTCTGAAGGATGTGCACAGATGATACAATTGGAAAACTTCCCAGTGTGTTTCACAGTGAATTTCATGCATGTATAACACACACTGGAAGATTATCTTGGTGATTTCTATTGAGGCACTCTGTTAAGCTTTTGTTCACTTTACTTCAGATTTTCTATTGTTCTATTCACTGCAACGCAGTCATCTATGATAATTATACAAGGTCACAATAACACAAAGGCACAGAAAGTAGTCAGTAGTCATCTCCCTCTATATTCTGGTGATAAAAGAGCTTACTGTAGTATTTTATTAATCGCACAGTATGTCCTTCATAAAACAGTATATTAACCCTATAGGCCAATGTTTATGTTTCTGCCCATAACTTTGACTATCAAATGGTTCTCCAACCATTTATCAAGACAAGGATAAGGAATACTCAACAAAAATATAAACGCAACACTTTTGGTTTTGCTCCCATTTTGTATGAGATGAACTCAAAGATCTAAAACTTTTTCCACATACACAATATCACCATTTCCCTCAAATACTGTTCACAAACCAGTCTAAATCTGTGATAGTGAGCACTTCTCCTTTGCTGAGATAATCCATCCCACCTCACAGGTGTGCCATACCAAGATGCTGATTAGACACCATGATTAGTGCACAGGTGTGCCTTAGACTGCCCACAATAAAAGGCCACTCTGAAATGTGCAGTTTTATCACACAGCACAATGCCACAGATGTCACAAGATTTGAGAGAGCATGCAATTGGCATGCTGACAGCAGGAATGTCAACCAGAGCTGTTGCTCGTGTATTGAATGTTCATGTCTCTACCATAAGCCGTCTCCAAAGGCGTTTCAGAGAATTTGGCAGTACATCCAACCAGCCTCACAACCGCAGACCACGTGTAACCACACCAGCCCAGGACCTCCACATCCAGCATGTTCACCTCCAAGATCGTCTGAGACCAGCCACTTGGACAGCTGCTGGAACAATCGGTTTGCATAACCAAAGAATTTCTGCACAAACTGTCAGAAACCATCTCAGGGAAGCTCAGCTGCATGCTCGTCGTCCTCATTGGGGTCTCGAACTGACTCCAGTTCGTCGTTGTAACCGACCTGAGTGGGCAAATGCTCACATTCGCTGGCGTTTGGCACGTTGGAGAGGTGTTCTCTTCACGGATGATGCGAAGGAGATGTGTTGCACTGCATGAGGCAAATGGTGGTCACACCAGATACTGACTGGTATCCCCCCAATAAAACAAAACTGCACCTTTCAGAGTGGCCTTTTATTGTGGGCAGTCTAAGGCACACCTATGCACTAATCATGGTGTCTAATCAGCATCTTGGTATGGCACACCTGTGAGGTGGGATGGATTATCTCAGCAAAGGAGAAGTGCTCACTATCACAGATTTAGACTGGTTTGTGAACAATATTTGAGGGAAATGGTGATATTGTGTAGGTGGAAAAAGTTTTAGATCTTTGAGTTCATCTCATACAAAATGGGAGCAAAACCAAAAGTGTTGCATTTATATATATATATATATATATATATATATATATATATATATATATATATATATATATATATATATATATATATATATATATATATATATATATATAGCTTCTCCCATTTTTGCTTGGAGTTTGGATCAACACATTGACTTGACATATTTAACACCAAATGCCCTTTTCTGACACAACTCCAGGTGAATGGGGCACATACTTGAGAATGAACACAGCTGGGTCTGGGTAATGAACTCTTTCATGCAGTGGAGTGTTATGGGAACTTGGCTCTTTAAAAAATTGTTACGTGACCTCCAAAAATGTATTCCCAATATCAAGCTTGCCAAGGAAATAAGTATCTTAGGGAAATACGGTGAGGAAAATAAGTATTTGAACACCCTGCGATTTTGCAAGTTCTCCCACTTAGAAATCAGGGAGGGGTCTGAAATTTTCATCTTAGGTGCATGTCCACTGTGAGAGACATAATCTAAAAAAAAAAAAAAATCTGGAAATTACAATGTATTTCAACACCTGTGAAAATCAATGTTAATATTTGGTACAGTAGCCTTTGTTTGCAATTACAGAGGTCAAACGTTTCCTTTAGTTTTTCACCAGGTTTGCACACACTGCAGCAGGGATTTTGGCCCATTCCTCCACACAGATCTTCTCTAGATCAGCCAGGTTACTGGGCTGTCGCTGAGAAACACAAAGTTTGAGCTCCCTCCAAAGATTTTCTATTGGGTTTAGGTCAGGAGACTGGCTAGGCCACTCCAGAACCTTGATATGCTTCTTATACAGCCACTCCTTGGTTATCCTGGTTGTGTGCTTTGGGTCATTGTCATGTTGGAAGACCCATCCACAACCCATCTTCAATGCTCTAACTGAGGGAAGGAGGTTGTTCCCCAAAATCTCGCAATCCATGGACCCGGTCATCCTCTCCTTAATACAGTGCAGTCGTCCTGTCCCATGTGCAGAATAACACCCCCAAAGCATGATGCTTCCATCCCCATGCTTCACAGTAGGGATGGTGTTTTTGGGATGGTTCTCAGCATTCTTCTTCCTCCAAACACGGCGAGTGGAATTAAGACCAAAAAGTTCTATTTTGGTATCATCTGACCACATAACTTTCTCCCATGACTCCTCTGGATCATCCATATGGTCATGGGCAAACTTAAGACGGGCCTGGACATGTGCTGATTTAAGCAGGGGAACCTTCCGTGCCATGCATGACTATAACCCATGACGTCTTAGTATATTACCCACAGTAACCTTGGAAACAGTGGTGCCAGCTCTCTTCAGGTCATTGACCAGCTCCTCCCATGCAGTTCTGGGCTAATTCCTCACCTTTCTTAAGATCACTGATACGCCACGAGGTGGGATCTTGCGTGGAGCCCCAGTCTGAGGGAGATTGACAGTCATGTTTAGCTTCTTCCATTTTCTAATAATTGCTCCAACAGTTGATCTTTTTTCACCAAGATGCTTGGCAATTGCCCCGTAGCCTTTTCCAGCCTTGTGGAGGTCTACAATTTTGTCTCTCGTGTCTTTGGACAGCTCTTTGGTCTTAGCCATGTTAGTAGTTGGAGTCTTACTGATTGTGTGGGGTGGACAGCTGTCTTTATGCAGCTAACGACCTCAAATATAGGTGCTTCTAATTTGGAAGAATAAGTGGAGGGGAGGTGGACTTTTTAGAGGCGGACTAACAGGTCTGTGTGAGCCAGAATTCTTGCTGGTTGGTAGGAGTTCAAATACTTATTTGCAGCAGTAACATACAAATAAATTATTAAAAAAATCATACATTGTGATTTCCGGATTGTTTTTTTTTTAGATTATGTCTCTCACAGTGGACATGCACCTAAGACGAAAATTTCAGACCCCTCCATGATTTCTAAGTGGGAGAACTTGCAAAATCGCAGGGTGTTCAAATACTTATTTTCCTCACTGTATGTTAAGGTGGAAAAATGGGTGGATGGCATATTTACCAATAATGTTTTGCTGGAACAACATTGGAATGTAGTGTGTGTCCTAAAAATATTACAGTTTTCAAGTAATAATATGAGACCAGAGGATTTTGTTCAAATACTTCATATGTAGAAGGTTTGTCCAGAATGTACCAGACCGTTGTGCATATCTCAAGGACCAGTGGCACAGCCTTTATGTATCTATCCAGGCACTCACAGGGAACCATACCACACATCCAGGACCAGATTATTCAAATGCCGTTGCTTGAGTGTGGGTGCTGAGTGACCGTCACCTTTACAGTGACTGAGTGACTAGATCGACTAATCTGCATCATTTTTCCTACAAAACTGAAGAACTGTCTGTGGAAATTTTTCAAATGAATAGGGAGGCTTTCCAGGATGAGCGTATGAGTGAATCCCATATAAAATTACAGTACAGATGTGTCAAAGATGGCTGGTAATGTTGTGGAAAGCTTTCAACAAACAGGGGACTTGAAAATGTTGAATGTGTGTAGGTAGAAATGATTGAAAGTAGGTGACTGTGTGAGAATAAGAAGATCTAAGGATTCCACCCACGACAGGATGAAATGTGTTACAGAAAAACTCATTCCTCCTGTCATGAGAGCAGATGGAATGTCATGTTAAGGTTGTAGAAGACATGCTTCAAACAACTGACAATGACACATTTTTCCTCAGGTCTTAACCAGAGATGAGGTGAGGATTTACAGCTATGACCTTAAAACCATAAAAGTCCGGTCTTTCCAGTGGAAGTCATCTGAACAACATCTGAACAAAGAGTGGCAAGATGTGTTGAAGAAGATTGTTCGTCACTAATATGCACCTCCAAGTGAGACAATACTGAAGTAATCGTACATCGAAATTGTGCGCTGGGTGAGTGATGCAGTAATTAGAAAATGCACAAAACTGTTGTTAGGCAGTGGCCAACAGCTTCATTGTGACAATGTACCAGTGCATTTTACACATCTCGCATTTATGGCAAAACAGCACATCACCCAGGTCTCTCAGATGTCCTACAGTCCAGATTAAGCTCACTTGAGTTCTGGCTATTCTCATTATTTCCATATTCTCATAACATATACAGTATTAGGCAGCAAGTAAATATGTTGTCCTCCAAGTTGATGTGCTGGTAGCAAATTTTGGTAGCAAATTTTGATGGCTAGATAAATAGCCATCAAAACTGCCGCTCTTGAGGGATGCTCCTGGTATACAGTGCTCAGTATCTGCCCAAAGTGGTAAAGGAAGGAAAACTAGCGAACCAATAACAGGGCAACCCAGTCTCACGCTTTTTTTTCATGCTTCCGTCACAAAATGATTCAAATTGTCATGACTGGGTTTTTTTTTAACTCATTATTACTAACCCTACTCATAACCCCAACTCTAACTTTAACCATACACTGTTAAATCCAACACTCCATGTTAATACAATAATTAAGTTAATGTAACTCAAACTTTGAAAAAGTTATAGTCACTCATCTCCATTAATTAAACTCACTCAAAAATGAATTGTTGTCATAACAACTCAGTTCCTTTAAGTGCATTTAAAATTTTGGGGCATTTAAGTGTTGGTGATATGTTTCCAGTGCATTCCATTCACTCATTTTAATTGAGTTTATACCATTATGAAAAACTGCAAGTTCTGTTCATAGGCTGCCATTTAGCATTTTTAATTAATTAATTCATTCATTATTGGTTTATTTGACAGGGACAGTGCATATTAATGGATGTACAATTGTTTATAGACAGTATATATATACATATATATATTTAGAAAGCAGATTACTGTCAACAAGTAAACCAAAGAATGCATCCAAAAATTTAATCGAAAATACAATGCAAATTTTTTAGGCAGAAATTTATTTGTCACTTTTTAATTGAAAAACATAAACTAGATTTACGTAAGTTTAATTAACTATAAATTGTTAAGGTACTAAAACTTTAACAATTACATTTTTGAAAATGATTTAAGTTGGCAAACTCAAATGGTTGAAGGCAATCAGTTTCCTCAAATGGTTTGAGTTCAACTAACTCATTGGGTTTTATAGTGTAACCTAACCCTACTCCTTCCCCCAAACCTAACCATAACCACCCTGACCCCTCCCCCCACTTCACTTTTAATTTCGTGCAGCAGTCACGGAATATATTAGAATGAATTTGTGCTGCTGTTACGAAAATGTGGCGCTTTTTGTGACGATATCACAAACCAATAGATTAATGTATATTTCGTACTGCTGAATCACGACATGCCGTGAGATATGGTAGAATAGGGTTATATGGGATGTGCTGCACAAATAAGTCTAATACATAGAGGCCTCACCTCAGAACTTACAGGATTTAAAGACTCTGCTGCTAGTGTTTGGTGCACACCTTCAGAGAACAAGTGGAGTCCATGCTTCTATGGGTTAGTGCTGTTCTGGTGGCAAAAGGGGGACCTAATGTTAAGCATGTGGTCAAAATGTTATGGCTAATTGGTGTATTTATTATCCCAGCTGGCTTGGGAACACTTTGGAATCCCTTAGCAAGAGTTGGAGAACTTGGCCAAAGATAGGCAAGCATGGGCTGACCTGCTTGGTCTGCTGTCACTGTAACCTGGTCCAACATAAGTGTCAGAAAATGAATGAATAAACCATTGGTAAGCAGACCCATCTTCACAATGGCTTTTTGTTGAAAACACAACCAGCGGATGAAGATTAGAGTTGCAGTAATAAAGACTGCGATTAGGAAGTCAGTGACTCCATTGATGCCGATCAGAAATATGGCATTTCCCAGTTCTTACTCCAACCTTCATGTGATTCCAAACTCTACATCAGATGCCTATTTCTGATCTTTATCAGAAGTAGGCATCTGACGGAGACCACAAAAGAAGTCTGTGTAGACTGTTTTTAAAAGTGGAAGGGATGCTGGGAGAAGTGTGTGAGTCCCCAAAGGGAGAGCTTTGAAGGAAATAAGGCGCCATTGCTCTTTAAAAGCAGTATTTTGGAAAATAATAGACTGGTAGTACGTTTGGGACAGACCGTGTCCTGATAGCAGCACATTTTGAACTTGTGGGTTTTGCTTTTTGTTTTTTTTTTGTTTTTTTATAGTGGGGTTACTTTGAAGCTTACCAAATACAGTGACTTGTGCTGTCTCGCTGTCTCTTTCTCCGACCATGTTGGTGCCCACACAGATGTACATGCCAGCATCACTTTTTCTTGTGTTGGAGATCATTAGCTTGCCCCCTCGAATCTGGAAAAAGCAAAAAGAAAACAGAAGAATTCTCAGCTTTATACACACAACATCATAAATATTCTCCCACTGTTCTACTGGTTTTTGCTTCCTTGAGAACAACAACTCGTGTCAAGCCATTAGGAGTCATAAATGTGGCACCAAAGGCATACAGCCTCATCAATGCACCCATTCTGCCAATTGTGCTGAGTAGCAACTCAAGCTGAAAACACCACAGCTGTGCACTGTACCCCAATCCCTGTTAGTGGGAACCATCCAGTCAGGAGAAACAGACACTCTACACAGCAAACTTTAACTGGAATTAATCCTAATGAGGTTATTTATTAAAATGGACAGTAAAAGTACTCACTGTGACCCTGTCATCCTTATCGTCGATGTGTACTTTGTCCTTCTTCCAGTAAATCGTGGGTTCAGGGTGACCTCTGGGAGGAACACACTCAAGGATCGCTGGCTCGCCTGCTGCCACCACCACGTCCGTAGGGTTTTGTCTGAAGTCATCTCGCAGCACTGCAGAAGGAAACAGAAGAGAATGGGCCACAGATGAGAACCAAAATGTTGAATTTAATTCTATGCATATTTAATCACATTTCAAAAATTAAGCTGTGCATACAACACAACACGAGCACGTGTGCATTCATCCCAGCGATTGAAATGGGATGGGTGGCTTCATCCGACTAGGCAAGCACAAGTGAAAGCTAATTGGAGCTAATGGAGGTCCCTGTGGAGGTAGCAGAACAAACAGAGACAGAATGGCCTGAAGCTTTGTGTCATTCACATGTGAGAGCTCAAAGGGGTGCAGTACTGCTTCATTTGGCTGGCATGTGCACGCACACACAAAGACATGCACACACACAAAAACGTAGTGGGTGGTCTCCAAAACAACTGTGGCCTTGTATCTAATCACCCTCAGGTAGGGCTTTTATCACAGAGATAGCCTCCTAGCCTGCATTATTCAAACACACAACACCAGTTCATTATCATACAGGCAACACTGCTGTCAGGCACAAACACACAACCTTACAATATTTACACTTTCATCCAAAGGATATTCAAATTACGATCACATTAACACACCTTACATGTACACCGGGAGCAGTATTGGTTTTTCAGTATGTTGCTCAAGGACATTTGGGAAACATGAGAGGAGTCACTCATGTTTGATCCAGAGACTTTTTGGTTAATGAACAACCTAGTCTACCAGATTAGCTAGTTTCTCCTCAGTAACACAACCATAAAATACACCTGAAACAGTCAACTATGGAGGCACTGAATACAGGGTGTAAATGTGGCCCTCTTCCACAATGTAACAAAGCATTTCTAAATATCCTAGCTCCACCCATTTATATTATGCAGATACCTCTTGAAATAATAAGGTCTACTGCAATGTTTTACAATCCTGGTCCTCAGGTCCCATAGCATTGTCCAATTCTTCCTGCTCCAACTCCAGATGGAAGCAAAGGTCATTCCACCTCCTGGACATTTCTCCCTGTCGCACTTCCGATGGTGCCATTGTGCAATCCACAGGGCTGTCAGCCAGGAGCAACCCCTTACTTATGTTTCACTTCTTTAATACAAGAAGATCTCTGGATGGTGAAGCAGCAACGGGACATACAGCCTGCAGCCTTCCCTAGGAAACTCTCACCGTGCCTTATCTTTCCTTTGTAGGCAGAGCCAGAAGCTCCCTTCCTTGCTAGAGAGCTCTCCTCTTTTAGGGATCTGTGATTCTGAGAAATTTCAAGAACCACTCAATGGATGATCATGTGAATGCTCTCTACCCAGCTTGTGAGCATGTGGCTGACATTTCTGCATAATTTTCTCTCAGAGCCAACTTCCATCTCCTCTTCCCATGGAACAGTTGGGTTTGTCATGATAACTGTTCTGGAGGACGTGTCAAAGCACAATATCTGGCCGTAAATGTGTTATGGTGATCTCCTTGGGGAACCTCAGCTGGCAGTCAAGGTCAGCTGTCACCTGCCACTCACCTCCCAGTGAGAGAAGGGACCTTTCATGGTGCTGCTTAGCGCTTCACTCCCTTACATAATTAGTCAAATCAGGTGTGTTCCATTGGAAAACCAATTGTTGACTGGCTGAACACACCTGAATGAGCTGACATGGTCTGAGTAGATCAGGGACAAATGGAAAATGTGCAGCACTATGGGTCCAGAGGACCAGGATTGGGAAATACTGGTCTAATTCTCTATTCAAGGTCAGACCCAACACCTTCAGCAAACATCAGCGTAACATTCATGACAAACAGTTGTATTACTATGCCATGCCTCATGAAAATAAATAAGTAAAAGTACATTTCTTGACTCTGCATCTAGACCTTGTGCAAAATGAAATGGGTTTTTTATGCTCAGACCTCAACTATGAACTTTACAACAAGTTTTACTTCTGTGTTGCTGCACAACTGTGTCACCTGTGTCCATGGTGAAGAAAGGAATTATGGGTAATCATGCCAACAGAGGCTTTTTAACCTGCAGGCATGCAGCCCTCCAAACAGCGTGGCATCTGTGTTGCACGTCAAAATTGCTGATTGGTTGTTTTTTATCGCTGCAGTTAAGATGATGGGGTTCACAATAAAATAATGGAGCAGATGGAGGGATGTTGAGAAATGCAGACAAATTTTAACAGATAAGAAGTCCAAGTAATTGCTTTCATTTTATAATAAAAAAAAGACTATACTAGAGTCACTTATCTTGGCAAGGACATACATGACTGTGCGTCCTCAGTCTTTGAGATTGAGAGAGGCATGAGAAGAGATAGAGACAGAGATGTTTGGATAGAGATGTTTGGTGATTCCAGTGTCTTTACATGAGAACAAAGCTCCAAGTCTTTAGTGTCTGTGTGCTTTCTGTCTTGTCTTACTGTGTGGTTGTGAAACTTGGACACTTATCAGTCATCAAAGAGAAAAACTGTATGTCTTTGGTAATCGGCCTCTTTGGAGGATCCTTGGGTACAGCTAGAATAACTTTGCGTCAAGCCAGTGGTTACTCATGGAGACCCACATGAGGAGTATCACTTGCACTGTGAGGTAAAGTCAGCTATAACTAGAGGTGGAACAATATACTAACTCCAAGATATGCATTATCCATATGCTATTGCATTATAGCATATGGATAATGCATATTACAATTACATTGTTACTCACACTAATTATCCAGAAAGTAATCTGTTATGAATGTTTAACTCTAAAGAAAATACGTTTAAATTATCATTGATGTTGTTTCCTATTTATATATTTTATAAATAATTCCTTTCTTCTACAAGAGATGATTATTTCACCCACATAGTAGCTGAGTTTTAATGGAATTATAATATTTAAAAAAAATAACACAAGGCTAAAATACCCTCGGCAGTATGAGCATTGTGTTCTTTATAATTTACAGTTCTTTAATTAATTATTAAGATCCTATTGTCTTAGATACAATTTGTTCATGTTTAATAAACCCCCTCTGTCAATCAATCAATCAATCAATCAATCATAAACACTATTTACTTTTTAATGACATCTGTCCATCTGCAGGTCTTAATAAGACAAATTTAACCCATAGCAAGTTAGCTTTGAGTTAGCAGACATTAGCGGATCTTAGCATGCATGCTAACATCTGCTAATTATCTTATAAATCACTCCAAAGGTGTTATCAGGTTACAAAATCAGCGTTTTTAGTTTTAGAAGTGGTTATTTCTTGCTAGCTTTAACAGAATATATGACAAACATGTATATAAACACACAAAATAAAGCGGTTTTGAAGAGATCAGCGACTGACATCACGGTGTAGCTCTACTGTGATTGGCTGTCACCCGCGTCACTCAAAGACAAAACAAATCAGATTGAAACACCATGTGACTTTTTAACCTCTTAAAATACATCAAGGTTAACCATCTTTGAACTTGTTCAAGGACTGTATCCCAAGAATTTTTCCTGTGAATTTCAAGAGTCTGCCTTCGCAATACCCGATGGCCATATTTGATGGACTCGGGTAAAAATGATACAATTTAAACAAACCCCACAATATGATTATCACTATACATAATGGAATGCTCTGTCACTATGACATTGTGCCGATGTAGTGTGTTTCTTTGTGCATTTGCATTATGTAGTAGGTCCTGCTGGAGGCAAGGTCAAAGGTATACCTACGTTTCACCACTATGGCAGACAGATGGTGACTTTCGGGAGGTGGGGATGGACCTGTTGTGAGCTTGGATGGTTTCCATCCAGGACCCAAAACAGTTTCATACTGTGCTGTATGTCCCAGTCCTAACTGCACTATGCTAGGATAGGTTCAAAGGTTGAAAACTTCCCCCTCCAAGCTTCTATGTGTTGGGGAAGTGTCGTGACTCGGGGGGCGTTAATGAAGGGACAATGGAATAGCCAAAAAGTAACAATTTAATGTTGTGAAGGTGCACAACGTAGTACAGACAGATACAAATATGCGTTATATCAATCTGACAAAAAGTGACGTGTGGCAGGCTCGAAGATAGGAGACGTCCGGTGCGAGAAGAGCCGGATCCCACACAGCCCCCACCACCAACAGACCCGAAGAACACCGGAGCCGCCAAGCCCTGTGCCCCAGGTGGCCACTGTCTTCAGCAGTCAGACCCGGTACTGCTGGCAGAAAACAGAAACAGTTCTGGATGAGTGTGAGTTTGCACACTCAGTAATCGCACAGTCTGTACACAGTTAGGAGGGAGAACCTCCACCTCCAATCACACACTCGTGCAGCTCCTGAGATAACCACTTATCTGGGTGGGGTGGGAGGCAAAGCCATCGCAGTCCACACCAAACGCCAACTCAGCAGACAGGGTATCCGTCCCAGGAAAACGGCTGCAAAAAGAGATCAGACTAATACGCGAATTAAGGTTCAGCAGAGAAGTAATTACCTGTATGGTAGAAGATTTCTCGGCGAGGAGGTGGAGTTGCAGTCCGGTCTTTGTAGTGGTGGTGATGGGTGACAGCTGGTGTTGATACGTGACAGCTTTCACCTCCAGCGGCTCCGACGCCCTCTTGTGCTTGGAGCCCGCACTCCAAGCAGGGCGCCATCTGGTGGTGGTGGGCCAGCAGTACCTCCTCTTCAGCAGCCCACACAACAGGACCCCCCCCTCAACGGGCGCCTCCTGGCGCCAGACCAGGTTTATCCAGGTGCCGGGCGTAGAAGTCGGCCAGGAGGGCCGGGTCCAGGATGAAGCTCCTTTTCACCCAGGAGCGTTCCTCGGGGCCATACCCCTCCCAGTCCACCAGATACTGGAACCCCCGGCCCTTTCGACGGACATCCAGGAGCCGGCGTACCGTCCACGTGGGCTCCCCGTCGATGATCCGGGCAGGAGGCGGCGCTGGTCCCGGGGCACACAGTGGTGAGGTATGGCAGGGCTTGAGTCTTGACACATGAAAAACGGGGTGTATCCGCAGTGAAGCTGGCAGCTTCAGCTTCACTGCGGCCGGGCTGAGGACCTTGGTGATGGGAAATGGTCCGATATACCTATCTTTCAGTTTATGGGAGTTCACTTGGAGCGGGATGTCCTTTGTTGACAACCATACCTCCTGCCCGGGCTGGTATGCAGGGGCCGGGGAATGCCGGCGGTCTGCATGGGCCTTGGCCCTCGTCCGGGCCTTCAACAGGGCAGAACGGGCGGTCCGCCACACCCGTCGGGTGGGTCTGGACCGAGGGCACACCGACCTCTCCCTCCACAAGCGGAAACAATGGGGGCTGGTACCCCAGACACACCTCAAACGGGGAGAGGCCGGTGGCAGACGACACTTGGCTGTTGTGGGCGTACTCGATCCAGGCCAGATGGGTGAATCAGGCCGTCGGGTGCCAGGAGTTGGAGGGCCTGCTCCAACTCCTGGTTGGCCCGCTCTGCCTGTCCGTTCGTCTGAGGGTGATACCCGGACGAGAGACTCACGGTGGCCCCCAGTTCCTTGCAGAAACTCCTCCAGACCTGAGAGGAGAACTGAGGGCCACGGTCTGAGATGATGTCCGCTGGTATCCCATGCAGACGCACCACGTGGTGGACCAGGAGGTCTGCTGTCTCCTGGGCCGTAGGGAGCTTCGGGAGGGCCATGAAGTGGGCCGCCTTGGAGAACCGGTCCACTATGGTTAAGATGGTGGTGTTGCCCTGGGACGGTGGGAGGCCCGTGACAAAGTCCAGGCCGATGTGGGACCAGGGGCGATGAGGCACCGGTAGGGGTCGGAGGAGTCCTGAGGTCCTCTTGTGGTCCACCTTGCCCCTGGCACAGGTGGTGCAGGCCTGGACGTAGTCCCAGACGTCGGCTTCCATAGATGCCCACCAGAAGCGCTGCTGGACTACTGCCATGGTCCTGCGCACTCCGGGATGACAGGAGAGTTTGGACCCATGACAGAAGTCCAAAACCGCAGCTCTGGCCTCTGGTGGGACGTACATCTTGTTCTTCAGGCCGGTTCCCGGGTCTGGGTTCCGTGTCAGGGCCTCCCGGACGGTCTTCTCCACGTCCCAGGTGAGAGTGGCCACGACAGTGGACTCGGGGATGATGGTCTCTGGGGGGTCTGACAGCTCGGCCTTGGCTTCCTCTTCATGCACCCGGGACAGTGCATCCGACCGTTGGTTCTTGGTCCCGGGGCGGTATATAATCTGGAAGTCAAAGCGCCCGAAGAACAGTGACCAGCGGGCTTGCCTGGGGTTCAACCGCTTGGCGGTCTGGATGTACTCCAGGTTCCGATGGTCCGTGTAAACCGTGAAGGGCACCGTCGCGCCCTCCAACAGGTGTCTCCACTCCTCAAGAGCCTCCTTCACCGCCAAGAGTTCCCGATTGCCAACGTCATAATTCCTCTCAGCCGGGGTCAACCTGCGGGAAAAATAGGCACAAGGGTGGAGGACCTTATCGGACTCCCCGCTCTGGGACAGTACGGCTCCTATCCCTGAGTCAGAGGCATCCACTTCCACTGTGAACTGGCGAGTAGGATCGGGCTGCACCAGAACTGTGCAGTCGAGAACCAGCGTTTCAACTCCCTAAACGCGGCTTCGCACCGATCTGACCAGGTGAAGGGTACTTTTGTGGAGGTCAGGGCTGTCAGGGGGCTAACTACCTGACTGTAGCCCTTAATGAACCTCCTGTAGAAGTTCGCAAAACCGAGGAACTGTTGCAGCTTCCTACGGCTTGTTGGGTGGGGCCAATCTCTCACCGCCGCAACCTTGGCCGGATCAGGGGCGACGGAGTTGGAGGAGATTATGAACCCCAGGAAGGACAAAGAAGTGCGGTGGAACTCGCACTTCTCGCCCTTCACAAACAGCCGGTTCTCCAACAACCGCTGTAGGACCTGACGTACATGCTTGACATGAGTCTCAGGGTCTGGAGAAAAGATGAGGATGTCGTCTAGATACACGAAGACAAACCGGTGCAGGAAGTCCCACAAGACGTCATTAACCAATGCTTGGAACGTCGCGGGGGCGTTTGTGAGGCCGAACGGCATGACCAGGTACTCAAAGTGACCTAAGGGGGTGTTAAATGCCGTCTTCCACTCGTCTCCCTTCCGGATCCGAACCAGGTGGTACGCATTCCTAAGATCACGTTTAGTGAATATTTGGGCTCCATGGAGGGGCGTGAACACCGAATCCAACAGAGGTAACGGGTATCGGTTGTGAACCGTGATCTCGTTCAGCCCTCTGTAATCGATGCATGGATGGAGTCCGCCGTCCTTCTTACCCACAAAAAAGAAACCCGCACCCATCGGGGAGGTAGAGTTCCGGATCAACCCGGCAGCTGAGGAGTCCCGGATGTAGGTCTCCATTGATTCGTGTTCCGGACGTGAGAGGTTGTACAGCCTGCTGGACGGCTACTCAGCGCCCGGAATCAAATCGATGGTGCAATCGTACGGTCGGTGCGGGGGAAGGGCGAGTGCCAGATCTTTGCTGAAGATGTCAGCAAGATCGTGGTACTCACAAGGCACCGCCGTCAGATTGGGGGGGACTTTGACCTCCTCCTTAGCTGTCTCACCGGGTGGAACCGAGGATCCTAAACACTCCCGGTGGCAGGTTTCGCTCCACTGCGTCACAACCCCAGACGGCCAATCAATCCGGGGATTGTGTTTCAACACCCATTGAAAACCCAAAATCACTCGGGAGGTAGAAGGTGTTACATAAAACACAATCTCCTCCCTGTGATTCCCAGACACCACCAAAGTCACTGGCTGTGTCTGGTGTGTGATTAATGGAAGAAGAGTGCCATCTAGTGCTCGTACCTTCACAGGGGAAGGCAGAGCCACCAGAGGGAGCCCTACTTCCTTTGCCCATCTGCTGTCCAGCAGATTCCCTTCCGACCCCGTGTCTACAAGTGCTGGGGCGTGAAGGGTTAAATCCTCACAAAGGATTGTGACTGGGATTTGTGCTAATTTTCGGGGTTCCCCCGCATGCGTGTTATGGCCCACCCTTAGCCCAGTTTCTAAGGACGGGCGTTGTAGTTTGACCGTTTGGGACAGTTCCTCTGTATGTGACCACTAGACCCACAGAAAAAACACTCCCCGTGGGCCTGCCTCCTTTGTCTGTCCTTTGATTTCATTTTGGCCCTGCTCGTGTCCATAGCTTCGTCAGCAGGGGGAGCTGTAGCCACACGGGGCCCTCTGGCTGTGGAGCGTGGGGACGACGGCACCCTTTCGGACCTGGAAGGAAGAGGGACGGCCCGTGCCCGGTCACGCCCCCCGCCCTGCTCCCGACGGTGTTCCTCTAACCGGTTGTCTAAGCGTATAACCAGGTCGACAAGCCCGTCAAAATCCAGCGGTTCCTCCTTAGCCAGCAGGTGCTCCTTCAGGACCGGAGACAGCCCGTTTATGAAGGCGGCGCGGAGTGCAACGGTATTCCAGCCAGACCTCGCAGCCGCGATGCGGAAGTCGACTGCATACTCGGCTGCACTCCGGCGCCCCTGTCGCATTGACAGTAGCATCTCGAAGCGGTCTCGCCTCTGTTGGGTTGATCAAAAACCTGTTTGAACTCCCTTACAAACCCAGCGTATGACATTAGGAGCCGTGAGTTCTGCTCCCAGAGCGCCGTAGCCCAGGCGCGTGCCTCTCCTCGAAGCAAATTAACAACATAAGCCACCCGGCTAGCGTCTGACGCGTACATGATGGGACGCTGTGCAAAGACGAGCGAGCACTGCATTAGGAAGTCCGCGCACGTCTCGACACAACCTCCGTAAGGCTCCGGAGGGCTTATGTTTGCTTCAGGGGATGGTGGGGGGGGGTCGTTGAACGACCAGTGGAATGTTTGTGTCTGACAAAGGACCAGCAGGAGGAGGTGCTGCAGTAGCGCCTTGATCGCGCGCCTCCACCCTGGCGGTGAGAGCCTCCATCCTCCGATTGAGGATAACGTTCTGCTCGGTTACCAGATCCAACCGAGCAGTGAAAGCGGTCAGTATTTGCTGCAGCTCCCCTAACACGCCTCCTGCTGGCGCCTGTGCACCTTGCTCTTCCATTGGCCGTTCAGGCTCGAGTTGACGCCCCTCAGGATCCATGACGCTGGCCGAGAAATCCTGTTGGGGAAGTGTCGTGACACGGACCCACAACAGGGGGCGTTAATGAAGGGACAATGGAATAGCCAAAAAGTAACAATTTAATGTTGTGAAGGTGCACAACGTAGTACAGACAGATACAAATATGCGTTATATCAATCCGACAAAAGGTGACGTGTGGCAGGCTCGAAGATAGGAGACGTCCGGTGCGAGAAGAGCCGGATCCCACACAGCCCCCACCACCAACGGACCCGAAGAACACCGGAGCCGCCAAGCCCTGCGCCCCAGGTGGCCACTGTCTTCAGCAGTCAGACCCGGTACTGCTGGCAGAAAACAGAAACAGTTCTGGATGAGTGTGAGTTCGCACACTCAGTAATCCCACAGTCTCTACACAGTTAGGAGGGAGAACCTCCACCTCCAATCACACACTCGTGCAACTCCTGAGATAACCACTTATCTGGGTGGGGTGGGAGGCGAAGCCGTCGCAGTCCACACCAAACGCCAACTCAGCAGACAGGGTATCCGTCCCAGGAAAACGGCTGCAAAAAGAGATCAGACTAATACTCGAATTAAGGTTCAGCAGAGAAGTAATTACCTGTATGGTAGAAGATTTCTCAGCGAGGAGGTGGAGTTGCAGTCCGGTGTTTGTAGTGGTGGTGATGGGTGACAGCTGGTGTTGATAGGTGACAGCTGTCACCTCCAGCGGCTCCTACGCCCTCTCGTGCTTGGAGCCCGCACTCCAAGCAGGGCGCCATCTGGTGGTGGTGGGCCAGCAGTACCTCCTCTTCAGCGGCCCACACAACACTATGGTGTGTACTGTTCTACTGTGCACAACTGTGAGGACAAATAGTCACATGGCCTTTTCTGAAAGTCGGCCAAAATACTCCTGATATTCAGCAGCACTGAGTTAAAAGCTGGGCCTTAGTTTACTGAAATTAAATTCATTCAATGATGACTATCCTTGCAAACAATACAACGGATGCGACTGAAAAGATAACCTCCTTTGATGGCACAGACTAACTACTATAATAAATGAAACCTTCAAGAGGAAAAGCATTCAGAGTGTAATAAACAATGTGTAACATACAGCTTCCCTATTCATGACTGGATAGAAAAAAATAAGTAATGTCATCATATAAAAAACATTTAAAGGTCACTTTCGCTCAATATCTCTCTGCAAACAGATCTTTCTTCATCTGATTTAAAAAATCTGCGGAACAGCGCTTCAGCAATTTCAGCCTCAGCAGTGTGTTCGACCGCGCAGCAGCAAAGGACACAGGATTCATCTGATGGATAAAAGGAATCAGCTTGTCGAAGGATGTTTGAAGATACTCGAGGAGGGCTAAATTAAGGGCGGCACCACAGGTCCTTATGTAAATTCCATATGGCACTCGGGAGAGTGGGCCGGGATTATAAGAGAGGATAACGGGTCCCGGCGCTGCAGGCCTCTCACATCTCTTCATTCGCTTTTCTTACTCTCTCTACGGAAAGCTGCACAGCCATTGTCTTTTTATTTATTTATTTAGACCAAGGGAAAGCAAGGCAGAGGAACAGAGGAAGCTTTCAACCCAATTATCCCGGGTATGCACAGGGGTCCGGAGTGGGACTTTTGTGTGACATGAATTCAAATGAAACCTTTACACAGGGGTAATAGGAGAGAATACAGAGGAGAGAAAAGGGGCAGTGGGTGGTGGTGCATGGGGCTTTGTTTCTCATGTAGGACTGCCCTCTAATCTATAGAGCTAAGGTAATTAGCCCGCTCCAAGTGGTGGACCCCTCTGCCACGGTGGCCGTAACAGCTACCACCGCTGGGCTGTCAGTATTTGCATCACAAACATAATTCCTACTGCTAAAATCATTGCTTTGTTTGGTCCATATACAGCCTGTTTTCAGCATGGTGGTGGATTTAATTGCTCCTTTCCATTCAATGGTGATGGCACCCATGGGGTTGTGTCAGAACCAATTTCATTTGAAACAGGCCGGTGAAAACCGAAACACACATTGTGCACAACGTTATGGCGCGTCTGCCACGGTGTCCAATCCAACCTAAACACATAAGTCACAGTAGGTGCATCCCTACGCTGCAATCTATACAAACTGAGAAACTAACCACAAGCCGCACGCACAATCAAAATGATAATAAAAAAAAATGCATGCATCAATAACTGCAATATATACAGTAGCCACTTGCTGAGGTTAGAATAATCAAGCAAGCAAACAGATAACACATTACTGCTGAAGGGATTATACTCTGTGTGATGGTTTGTGGCTTCCTAATACTGAGACAACAGTTAGAAGGGATTAATTTACTAAGTAAATGATGGGAGAAGCAATCCAAATACACTTAGGTACACTATCCAATCCTAACAGCTAGGCCACCACAATCAAGGTCAGCCTCCGAAGGTTTAAGCATACACACTCTTCAAATAACATGAGCCATCACCTCAGCTTAACATTTGACTTTCCAGAAATAACATGTGCAGAAGACAATGGAAGACAACACACGTAGAAAGCCTCAGATCAAAATATGTGGGTGAGTTTACTGTTAAAATCTAATTTGTGTAAACCTCCTTTTAATTCTCTAGCATGGACAACATCCTTGGGAAGGTTAACTTAATAAATTGATTGTTTTGGGTGGAGTAATTGGAAGGAGAGCAGAAGTAGTTTGCTGCAGTCAGGGCAGTTGGAGATGGTCTTCAGACAGAGCTGAGAATCAATGTCGGAAATCCGTCTCGGTGGAGGTTGCCTCCACTATCTGCAGTGACTGTATGGTTAGAATGGCAAATGGGGAAATCAGGAGATGGATGTGAGAAGCTGCAAAGTGGGGATGGTGGGATGAGGAAAGCTTAGACATAAGGAGAAGGATGTGCCCATCCAGGTGGCATTGAGGTGATTAAGCAGCTCTTACACTTGGCTGTGTTTGGTGTAAAACCCCCAAGCAGTGCCTCAACACCGCCCATATGCGCCTTGGCATGCTGCTTAGCACAAATCGGTGCAAGCAGGGAAAGGTCACTTCAACTCGTGCCAGGGGATAAGGAGCTGGCCAGCCAATATGTTGACCTGGGTTTGGTTCCCACTTATGCTACCTATCTGTGTTCTAAGGTAAGACACTTAATCTGCATTGTCCCAGTCCATTCCATTGTAAATGGATACCAGCCTTGGAAGGGGAAGCAATTTGCATCAGACTGGCATCCTGTAAAGGGGGAATTATAGATTCTCATCCACATCACACAATGACATTAATAGATACGTACTGGTGCCAAGAGGCCTCAAGGCCTATACAGGATTTAAGCCACCTTGACACTTGCACGAATTTGATCCAGGCACTGCCATGCAATCTTGCGTGCCAATGAGTAAATTTGTCATAAACTGTGTGTGGTGTCCAGCGGGACAAAGCAGGACACATTGGCATGACGAGCTGTGCGGCAGTGCGGCGACCAAATTCAGGGGCACAGCCAATCAACTCCTAAAAGAGACCTGAATTAGCAAATCGGCTTTTGGCAGAGCAGGGAGTGATGATAAATGTGCAGGTTTAGGGATACTTGAGGACCGGATTAAGAACCCCTGGATTACACCATACATTGATCATATACGATCATATATTGGAGAAACAGGGTATTAGCACAATCCTACATAGTAGAAGAGTGATTGCTTTTGTGACATAAATTTGATATTGTATGGTCAGCATGGAAGAGCAACATTATGCTGAACACATGGAGGCTATCATAAAACATTACTCATCTTGTGGTGTCAAACTGATCTGCAGTGTAGTAGCACAAACCATGATGACAGCTTCCAAGCTTGATATCAGGATTATTTTGCAGTTCACATCCATCAGACTGTAAGAAGAGGTAAGCAAAGGTGAAGGTGTGCACCCCAACTTGCTGTGTGATGGAGAGACTAAGTATAGCAAGGGGCACTGATCCAGACAGGTTTGCACGTCCAGTAGTGAAACACCCGTGATCAGTGTCTTGAATGGCTCCAGTAGATCTACACACATCAACTTCTAGGTGTACGTAAATGTGAAGTTCAAACAGGGTGAGCAAGAAAAATCAAGATTTTAAAAGGGAAATATTAGTGTACGCTTGATTAATCTTCATAAAGTACATGTGGTATTCATATGTATCTCAAATGGTCTCTGGTTTCAGTGTTAAAAACTGAACTCTGAGCTCCCTCTCTGAGGCCCTACAGGCATTCAAGCTTGAATCAGCAGACAGACGTGAAGTAATTGCATTTTTATCCCCCTGAAACACTCAAATGTTCTTTCTCTGAAAACATCTCACCTCCCATGGAGTTTGAACGAGCTCCAAACTGCAATCTTGCTTACTGCTTATTAATATTTATATATTTTTACATCTACTCCCCTCTGTTGGCTACATCTGTCAATCGGGCTTCAAGCAAAAAAAAAAAAAAAAAAAAAAAAAAACTGCGTCTGGAAAAATGTAAATCTGACTTCATACTTTATTTATTTATTTCTGAAATATCAGAGGAGCACGCAGAGCCGAGTGAAGGAGTGTCAGACAGCGGGGGCAAAGCTTGGTGAATGCGCAGCTGTTTTCTGGCACAGTATCAACACCTCAAACTTAAAAGCAGTGCGAGTCAGGTCGCAACTTGTGCTGCAAAACAGCTGAGGGATTGAGAGCAGAGTTCTTTGCCAGAATAAAACACAAAAGAGGCACAGTTGCGGTGTAACACAGCTCTTGCTACATATGCAGGGAAAGTGTCAGCAAGCATTAAGGAGGTCTACCTGTGTGTTCTTACTGCGGAACACTGAAAAAAAAAACACTGTGATGCAATAACTCGGCATCACAACGGAGGGCCAGACACGAGGACAGGGTGAGGAGCGCTATTCTATACAGCGCATCCTGTTCTCCCACCCAAGATATTACTCAGTGGAGGGTGAGACTGCTTGTCGGTAAGATTAGTGGGAGATCCTTGACTGAAGCGTCCCAGCCTACACACTCAGATAAGTGTTAGAAAACAGTTCATCTCATACAAAATAGGAGCAAAACCAAAAGTGTTGATTTTATATTTTTGTTGAGTGTACATAAATAATGGCTGAGTGGATCCTTGTCGCTTGATTGGTGCTTTGTATATCATGTGACATGAATTATTCATCTGATTTGTGTTGTGTTGTATTTAGCATGCAAATTTGGTTCCATGCAATTTGGTTCCATATGTTTTGTACCATTGCACACTGTGAACCTCGCCCACGCACACAGCAGTGGGGGCGACATTTAGCTAAACATGGTGGAGTGTATTTTGCTGACGGACGATGATTTGAATGAGCTAATTGACTGTGCTAATTCTTCTAATACACACATACACACACACACACACACACACACACAAAAACAAAAACAAATCCACTACACTGTAAGTTGTCTGAAGGCGGACAAAGTGAGCAATCTTGGAGTACTTTTCGAACCTACGTTGTCTTTTGGTCCCCACATTAGAGACATTACGAGGACTGCCTTCTTTCATCTGCGAAATGTGGCAAAGATTTGTCCCATCCTGTCTATGGCTGATGCTGAGACTTGCGTTTATTTCTTCCAGACTGGATTATTGTAATGTTTTATTTTCTGGCTTGCCGCAGTCTAGCATTCGAGGACTTCAGTTGGTACAGAATGCTGCTGCCAGACTTTTGACACAAAGTAGAAGGTTTGACCACATTACTCCCATTCTGGCATCCCTTCATTGGCTACCAGTTTCTGCCAGATCGGATTTTAAAGTTTTATTGTTGGTTTATAAAATTGTTCATGGACTGGCACCTTCTTACCTGGCGGACTTGCGTTAAGCCCTACGTACCTGCGACACCCTTGCGTTTGCAGGGCGCAGGGCTTCTGTGTGTTCCAAGGATGAACAAGAAGTCTGTGGGGTATAGAGCCTTCTCCTACCGTGGTCCGACTCTTCGGAACGATCTACCTGCTGTTATTCGACAGTCTGACACGGTGGAGACTTTTAAATCAAGACTGAAGACCCACTTTTTTAGACTGTCTTATCATTAATTAAATTTTTTTGTGTTTGCTTTGTAATTTCCTTTTATTCTTCTGTGTTTTATCTTTTTATTGTGCTTTTCTTGCTTTTAATTTAGATTTTAGATTAATTTGCATTGTTGTGAATTGTGTGAAGCGCCTTGGGGTGACTTTGTTGTGAGTTGGCGCTATATAAATTAATAAATTGAAATTGAAATTGAAGGCACGAACAGCTGTTAGGATGAAGAGGATGAAGAAAAGCTGGACACATTTCTGATGTGATTTTTCACTGGAATGAGGAAGTACACAAAATCAGTGCACGGCATCACGGACTACATCGTCAGAATTATTTTTGAACTACCTAACTGAGTTGAGCACCAGTGACGAACACCACAATGTAAGTCCCTTTTATGTTGTTTCTAAATTAATAAAATATCAAATGACAAGGATCTATTTTAGTCATTACATAAAACAAATGAATTTTTTTTTTTTTTATTCTTTCAATGGAACAAGTGTTGAGTGGGCCGCTGAAGAGGAGGTACTGCTGGCCCACCACCACCAGTCGGCGCCCTGCTTGGAGTGCGGGCTTCAAGCATGAGAGGGCGCCGAGACAGAGAGTGACAGCTGTCACTCGTTTACACCAGCTGTCACCAATCACTACCATCTCTACAAAAGCCGGATCATTACTCCACCTCCTCGCCGAGAAATCAACTACCGTCGAAGGTAATTCTCTGCATTTCATACTTTCTGAAGACTAATTATTGTTCTGTGTGCAGCCGTATTCCTGAAGTCTGTAATTGGATTGGCGTGCAGTGAGAGTCTGCGATGTCTTCGCCTCTCACTCCATCCAAGGAGCAACTGTCAGGAGCTGCACGGGTGATTCTGTATCGGAGGTGGAGGTTTTCCCTCCGTGAAGACCTGTAGAAGAAGGATTACTGGGTGTGTGGATACACACTCAACATAACTGTTTTGTCATCTTCTGCCAGCAGTACCAGGGTCTGCAACAGAAGACGGTGACCACCTGGGGACTCAGGACTTGGCGGCTCTGGTGTTCTTCAGGCCGTTGGTGGTGGAAGCTGTGTGGGTCCCGGCTCTCCGATCGCCAGAGGTCTCCTATCTTCGAGCCTGCCCGCACATCACCTTGTGTACAATTGGCATTATCTGTGTCTGTATTTAGTTGTGCGTTTCACAACATTAAATTGTTACTCTTTGTCTTATCCATTGTCCGTTCATTTGCGCCCCCTGTTGCGGGTCCGTGTTACAACCCTTTCCCAACAACAAGTATTTTATTCTTTCAACGAGGCTAAATATTCTTACCACTAAACTCATAAACATTCATTATTTGTATAATATACACCTTGGCTCAGAAAAAGGTTCAGTCTCACTCTCCTAAAAACTAAGCATTTCATTTTATCCACCAGTGGGTCTTCTTCTGTTTTGAATGTCAAACTTATTTACTCAAGAGGTCAGTTCTGAATGACTAATTGGCATCGTCAGGTCAAGTCTGGTATCATGTGCCGGGGCACGTATGGACACATGTCACTGTGTCCATACTACTACAGTAGGCCTTTGGTCCTGGATGGAGACCACTCAGACAGACAACCAGTCCATATCCACCTTTAAAAAGCAACTATCTCGAGCAGGCAGATGAAACGTGGGTGTTTGCTTGGACTTCTACAAATGCTGTACTCCTCAACTCTAATTGGCATAATTCTGGATTAATTAGAGAACCTCTTGTTCTATTTAAGGGCCTATTTGAAAAATCAGTGCCTTATTGCTTTTCACAGCGGTAAAAAAGAACATAAAAAGAATTAAGAAAAAGCTTCTGGAGCATGATACTGGATCTCTAGAAGTCAGGTTCCTTCTTAGGAGCCACCAAATACAATTAATGACACCATGAGTGACTGATCAAGTTATTGGACAAAAAAATAAGAAGCTTAGGACCATACAGCGTTCAGCCATAACACTGTGACCACTGAGAGATGAAGTGAATAACATTGATTATCTCATTACAGTGGCACTATGGGCTAAATTAGGTAGCAAGATAACATTTTGGCCTTGAAGTTGATGTTGATGGAAGGAGGAAAATTGAAGACACAAAGATCTGAGTGACTTTGACAACTGTGAATGGGCCAGAGCATCTCCAAAACTGCAGATCTTGTGGTAATTTCCTTGTCTGTAGCGGTCAGTTACTGCCAAAAGTGGTCAAAGAAAGCAAAACTGGAGAACGTGCAACAGGGTTATGGGTGATGTGATGGACAAATAAGTCTCATCCATGTTAGCCCCACCTTGCAACTTACAGGAATTCAAGGATCTGCTGACATCCTGATGTCAGATACCACAGCACAATTTCAGATGCCTAGTGGGGTCCGTGCCTCGACAGGTCAGAGCTGTTTTGGTGGCAAGATGGTCCCAATGGTGTGATTGATTGCTGCATAAACTGCCCATCATGAAGGAGGATGGCCCAATTAACACCCAGAAATTAATGAACATTTGCACTAAATGTCCAGCAGAACCACACAATCCTAGGAAAGGGATTGGCATTTTTAAAAAAAAAAAAAAAGCACAGCTATAGCCCTGGTGATCAAATGAAAAGTTTTCTCTTGCTTTTTGATATAATTTTGGAACAATGACTTCCTCTTGTTCAACACCCTTTCAGGACATGCTATTGTAGAACTGAACCTCCTCCATCCCCATATGAGGTACGAGTATATTTTTTTTATAACCTAATTGATGTGGATCATGTCACACGTCTATCTGATGCCTCCAACTCCTTTATTATTTCCTTATTTATGATCCTGAAATTTTATTGGACCTTTAGAACAAAGGTTTATTAATTCCTGCTGATTTGCTAATTTGACCCTCCTTTCTCAATAATGTAAATTAGATATTGTATCCAGCAATTTGTACTTTTGTACAGTTGCTCATCATACCATGAGTCTTTTCTAGAAGGCTCTCAAAGAGAAACCTGATGAATAGACATTTAAAATTGTGCTCTGGAAGAGTTGGCTTAATTCTTCACATATTTTGTTCAGTTCTTAAATGCAAGAAGATGCTGGTTCTATGCCAAGATGCCATCAGTTTCACAAATCCTGCTAGATAGGGTCTTTATAGATCCACATGTTGATTTGTTGCAAGCTGTCTATCAGATGCCCTTCCTGACACAACTCCACATTACGTGTAAAATGTAGACAGGTGGTCTTGAACTGGGAACCTTCTGTTTCAAAAATAAACACACTTCCTATTTATGCCACTTAAATCTAATTTTAATTTTAAAAGATTTTTATATGGAAATATGTTATATTTAGGGAATAACCCTGTTGTGTCTGATGATTTGCAGACGTTCATGCTGGTTATACGGTCACAGATTGAGCTTTATCGGCGATGCGGCATAATGAATATTTATTAATAGCTCATTCCAATTCTGATCCAATTCCATCGTTTGACTGGTTTATTTTTCTGTAGATAATTTGGTCAGCGAGGCTTACCATCGAGGCAGCGGCCAGGGCATGGAGCAATCCATCAAATGTGAAAAGCCATCAAATCCATCGAATGTGAAACAGTAATTCTGTGTCAGAATCCACATCAGTACTTTCATTTGGTAGCTTAAATTCACCCATTTTGGCGGCGGCATCCGTAAGTGACTTTTTCTCGCTCTCAGCTAACACTGTCATTATGACATCTGCGTAGCAGCGCGCGCAGCCAGTGTTCTCTTGAATTGTGTGTCTCATCGCATAAATCGACAGTTCCGCGTCCCGCCAATTCTGCACGGAGGGCTGGCCTGTAGACAGGAATGACATCTTGTCAGAACACCGGTCATGTAATGCATCCATCCAAATGTGAAACGGTCACATATTTTGCCACCGTTACCCCAATATTATACGGTCTGAAATCTCACATGATTAACCAATTAGATTTGCAGAAAAAATGTAATTGGATTAGAATCCTGAGGGTAAGTCAGTCTGGAGTAGAGGTTGCACCTTTTTTCTGTATAATCAGCTGTTTGAGATCTTGTTAATTGTTGTCATGTACTTTTTATTACTGGTGTTTATCCTTTTATTGTCTTAGTTTATTTTGTTTTAGTGCTTGATTTTTTTAGGAATGGCTTCTATAAGTAAATATTGTAATAATTATTATTAGCCAAGGTGGAACAAAGTCACTGTCATGTCATTTTCAAGTCATCAATCTACAAGTCACAAGTCAAGTCTCAAGTCAGCTTGCAAACAATTGGTGGTCATTATGACTCGAGACTTAATGTTGGACTTGCTGATTCATGACTTGAGAGTGACTTGATGATGACTTTGTCCCATCTCTGATTATTTGTAACAACCCGTTGTTTGATCAAATGGAACATGTACATTTGGGGAAAACTGAGCATTTTAGTTGTTTTAGTTGAAGTATATGTAAACAGTTGTATGTTTCATATGTTTCTTTTCACTATTTGTCAGTGTAAGAAGGATTTTGGTGCTTTCACAAATGCTCTCCTGGGTCACGGGCTGAGAAACACACAGAGAGATCACAACAGCTCGAAGCCTTTTGGCCACATCATAGCACCCAGGCCCACCACCTTCTAGCCACACACTGATTAGACAACACACACACGCACACACACACACACACACACACACACACACACACACACACACACACACACACACACACACACACACACACACACACACACACACACACAAAGTGGAAAAGCTGCAAAGATGTAGCTTGGAGCTATAATATCATTTCATTCGAGTGCTTTTTGCACTTCATCTGGCAGAGTCCATTTACAATGGCAGCATTTTCTATTCCACCCTTAGAGGAGGCAGAGGAATAACATATATGTCACTTGACAAACATACAGAATCCACTCTGTGTGTTGTCACTGATGCTTGGCATTACTGTTGATGCTGAAGGCAGCAAAGGGATAATACCACACTATATAATGGTGCATGATGTAAGGCAAAACGCTGGACTTGTCTTCCTTTTTCTCTCGACGTGGCTCGCTCATTTGCCCTCCCCCTGGCCAAAGCTAACCTCTGCTCCCCCCACTTCCAGATGCAAAAATTACCCCCTCAGCAGGCAGGCAAGCAGCAGGTTCATGCATATCCCTGTATCGCTTCTCTGTGGGGTTGCAGGTCAGCTCGGAGAAACAGCTGTGAAAATATGGGCGGCTGGCGGTGCCGAAGGCTTTACCTCTTTCGGGGGAGGCTGAGCAGAGATGCTCATCGTTAGCTCAGCTCATCACCATCTCTCTCTGTCTATCTCATTCTCTCTCATTGTCAGAGGTCATTCTCCAGCTTTCCTTTTCTTACATTTTCTCTCCCTGCTTATGAGTTCTATCTTTTTTTTTTATCCCAGGTGTCATATTTTGCTCCATCCGCACTCTTTGACTGGCTCTGAGCACTGAATGCAGATGCTCTTCTGCAGATGAAGCCATACACAAGTGCATCTGATGTTTCTCCATAAGAGCATGGCCACGCCGGATACGATCTCCTCTGCCATTCTGCCTATCACCAAATCCTTAGCTGGGGCTTGTAAATAATGCCGTCACTTTCACAGATAAGATGCAAGAAATGTGGAAGAGAGCGAAGGCAATGGGAATCATTCAGCAGAGGATACACCAGTAGAAGGGAATTGTAGTTGGCGATATCATATGATGTGTGCATCTTTAATAAGAGAGGAATGAAGTCGGGACCGCGCGAGGGAGAGAGAGCGCCACAGAGTCTTAACACTTGACACTGCACAGCGAGCGATGATGAGAGGAGAACTGATCAAGGTCAAAATGGAGAGGGGCTGAAAAGATGTGGCTGTCTGCAAACAAAGTGTGCGCATTCCATCAAACTCACACCTCACACTGTTCGCGACGTGGGAGATTGTAGACGAGCCTAAACAAATATCCTTATTGGAACAGCAGTCCTGTTCAAAGCTCATTTTACAAACAGCACCCCTAATTTGGTCTAACAAGCCCCTTGACAGCACCGTAACAACAATAAGACCACAGCAGGAGATTACACCGGCCAATCCGGAGAGGAGAAACCAGTGGTGCCGTGCCCGAGAAACAATATAATTAACTCTTAATGAACCTCTTTCCTTTACAATACAAACACACACATAAGCGCACAAGCACACACAATTCAATTTAGCCTAATCCATGCTTTATGGTAATGTATAGCTCATTAAAATGTTAGTTAAAAACTCATTAAAATTCACTTGAAGAAGTAATGGCTTCATTACAGTAATATGCTGAAAAGCAAAGAAAAAGACAAGTAAGGACAAGGAGAAGAAAAAAGAGGAGAGAGCGACAGCTTTCTAATCACTTAATTGTGTCTAAAATGGAATAAATTTGCATATTAAATGTGCTGCTCGATGCGCCGTATCCTTCGTTCTGTCTCTTCATTCACACAGCACTCTGTAATTAACAGACGCTACAATTAAGGAGGTATTTTGCCCCCAAAAATGATTCTGGTGGCCACTCCAGCTTTCAGTATGTTGTCTTGTCTATGGCCATGAATGCGTTTGGTTGAGGGAGTTTGGCAGATGCTGAAACTGGAGCTGGCTGTTACTGAGGAGCAGAGTGCCCATGGGCCTTTGTGCCCGCTCTGATAAGGCAAGATGTTGTGCGGATGCTTGCGCTCGGTCCAGCATGGACAATTTAGAGCCAGGAGGTGGAAGAAGTAAAGGAAAAAGAAGGATTGATTTTCTGCCAATTCCAACACAGACAGACAGAGTGAGACACTGCGATGGGGCAGGTGTGCCTTCTGCTCACCGTGGGGAAAGTGAGGAAGGAAAAGTGAAAGATTAAAGTAATAGTACTTTCACAAAAAGAGAAAGAGCTCATGATCATGTCTTCTCTCTAAGAAATAAGTACGATGGTCAGCTGAAAAGTTCTGCCTCCATCGTGACTATTTCAATAACAAGCAACATATCGAAGTGAAAGTGGTACGAAAATAATACTTTACTTACTGACTATCCAGCCCAGTCACTTTTTTTTCTGTGATGCCATAGTATTACATTTTCATGATGCTGTCACCTGTCACTGACTAATTTTAACCCTAACCTTAACCAAAACCCCAAATGTCCCCCACTCCCCACAGTGTCACCCTAAATGTTGTGATACCATCATGAAAATCGACTATATTTAGTGATGATATCACAAACTAATAGATTAATAAAACCAGAGGTGGGATAAAGTCACTGTCAAGTCATTCTCAAGTCATCAATCTGCAAGTCCCAAGTCAAGTCTCAAGTCAGCTTGCAAACAAATGGTGCTCATTATGACATGACTTGACTTGGGACTTGCTGATTCATGACTTGAGAGTGACTTGATCGTGACTTTGTCACACCTCTGAATGAATAAATAAGTCTTTACTGGATCTTTTAACAAAGCCACCAAAAAAACAAAAACAAAAAAACAAACAAACAACAAAAAAAAACTTTTTGCATATATGTGTTTTTATTTGTATCATATTTGCACATTGGGCATTCACACATAAAAAAAACAAACAAACATACATTTTAAATCCAGAGCAAACATAACATTTCACACAATGGTACACACAATGAAGTCAGGTTTTGTCCCTGCTTCCCACAGCACTCACAATACCTCCATATGTTATCCAACAACTTATTGGGTGATACCACAAATCCTTAGGGTGTTGAATTGAGCAGCCCAGTCAACCAAATCAGTTGTTTTGCAAAAATCAGTACTGGTTTCTAAAAATCAATGCTTTATTTATTTTTTATTTTTATATTCTTAATGACACCCACATAATACCTGCCTGGATAGCAGGTTGACGGTTACATTTGTGAACAAAGAATGTCTACCTAGGTGGATTCCACATGGGGAGGAACGTAGTCCCATGAAGTGGCGGATGCAGCGACATGGCATATCAAATAAATGAATCAAATAAATGTTTAGCACTGCATTAATCCTTATTGAACAAAAACAAGATCATATAACAAGGAAGCAGTTTAAACATTAAAGGTATAACTGTGCTAAAAGCAAGGTTGAGTGTGCTTGTTGAGAACTGAATAACACTGGAGTAACGGATCTTTATCAACAGCTCAGTTTAACCCTCTGGGGTCTGAGGGCATTTTTTGGACAGTTCACTCGCCTGGCATAAATGTTTTATTATTGCTGTTAACAGCTCTCCCTGCATCCCACAATCAAGTTTTATGTCTCTTTTTTCAGGGCAACCTGTACTTTCAAAATATATATGCTATAGTTGTGTTTTATAAGTGTAATACAGGTTTACAATCAGAAATAGGAAAAAGTAAAGCGGAAAATAATTTTCCACACACATTTATTCAAAACACACAGCAAACTATAATAAACAACTGTTTTGACACTTTATGAAGGTAATTTGGGCTCTTGTGTGAAAGACTACAACAAAAAGGTTCAAACAATAAACAGAAATGCACATTTTGAACAATATATACAAAATGGTCTATGCATTGTCTTCATCTCAAAGCAATTTTGGTCTGCTATTACACAAAGGTCACATCACAAACTGAACTTGACTGTGTGTTTGTTCTCTCCTGCTCTGAAAGCGATATTCACACTTCGAGGCTCATTTAGTTTGAGGAGTGGCCCCTCCCCCCTCGCTCCACTGATATGGTAAACTGTGCTTTACACCGGAGCGAGAGAGTTTGCCACAGGTTTATCCAGTAACATTCACAGGAAAACTAGTCGAGCAATCCTGATACTCACACACTGTTTGAGCATGTGAGATTGTATGTGAGGCTCTCCGTCTGCTCCGGCTGCTCACTTTCACTTTCGCTGTGCGTAATGGCACAGGGCGCATTGGAGCAGCCAGGGGGCTATTCAAACAGGCCAAGTAGTAACACATCACTCCTAAAACAATCTTTGGTGTGTCATGTGAGGTGAATCTGGCCTACGACTGGATTTTGGAAAACCATGTGTCGGTGAACCAATTCTGATTGGACACTCACATTGCATACTTCATCACTCATCACACAGCTTCTATGAGGAGTACAAAGATGGTGGGTGGTGGCTTGAAAGTCTGCGGAGTTAACTTTTCAGCAAAAAAAAGTAAGTTTCTATGTCATATCATTAAAAGGTTATTTATAATATAGTAAAGCTTGCTCTCAGCCGTCGTATACAACGGCGTCGGCCCCAGAAGGTTAACAAGTTGTGGATAATTACCCTGCACAAAGCAAAGCAAGGTATTGTGTGTGTGTTTGTATATAGTGAATTTCTTTCCAACTTTGTGGGAATATTACTTGGAGATATATTGAGAGGTCCTTTGAATTTGGAGTAGTTTAGTCAAAGGTCAAGAGTCAAGACAAGGAAAATATGGTCTGAAAGCACCTTATTTGTATATCTCGTCAACCAAGAAGCCTAGACAGATGATCCAAAGCCATATTAGTCAGCAAATTATGTGTGACTGATTGGTATGAATGACTTCAAAATGAATTCACACAGAATTCATTTAACAAAGCCACACACATTTCAAAACACCATTGCAGACCTTCTACATTTATATTGTGGTGTGCAGAGTGCAGAGTATCCATCAGCCCTCTGATTCCTTTCACTTTGACATGCTTTTGGGTGAATTTATGGGCGTCATTAACTCATTTTGGGGGTTCAAAGTTAATAGGAGTATGAAATAAGTAACCGACTAATGTGATTTGTCCATCATAAAGCTTTCACTACACACAGAATACCTATTTCTTTTACTGTTCTGTTGTTCTCTCGTGCAATACCTAAATATTTCATTTTTCATTTACCTGCAGTGTTACAGTTAATACAATATATACAGCACCCTACAGTTTTTCTCATGCAGCTGTTCAGGTGTAACAGACTGAGTCACAGTGTGTCACCATGTCAAAAAGAACATCTCCATTAAAAATGGTTACAGCAGCACCAGATACAACAACAGAAATTTGAATAATAGACTTTCATTTTTTATTTATTTATTTATTTAATTTTTTTACATGTGGCTCTGGCCTATTGACACTGCGACAGTGACCTTCCATGGGGAAAGATAATCCTCATGATGCTGCCGAAATGTGTCCAGGCTGAGCGAGCGGTTCTCACTTCCCTCAGAGACTGCAGAAAAAAACCACACGCATACACACAAACTGAGACGCTTATCAGCCACGGCACACTTACACAAGCATTTCTGGTGAAACCGAACCCCTGCAGCCCAGCTCTGCAGTCGGCCACGCAAATTCTCATATAATCTTCTCTCTTTCGCTTTACTGTGGCCTATTTGCTGCAGCTCCTTATGTGTCTGTTTTATTGTCCAGGTCTATAATTGGATTGGCAGTAACAGCAAGCTGCGAGCCGTTAGGAGCTTGTAAAAAGGTGCAACTCTGCAACGGCGCCCCCGTTTTAATTAAGCTCTCGGCTGGAGTTGAACGGCTTTTATCTAGCTCGGTCTGATGAGCCCCGAGCGCGAATGTGTGCCATGCTGTTCTGCAGGACGAAAACAGCTGCAGTTTACTGCACGTAGGACACCAATCTGCATGGCTGGACCGAGCACCGAAACAGCGTATCTATGCCGTTACACTGTCGACCCCGCCGATCAGAGGTGTGCTGTCATGTGCATCCCGGTGCAGAGGAAGAGTCTGACCAACAACATGGCGCCAGCCACAAGAAGGTAAGAAAATTAGGCAGCAGACAGATCTCACACAGGGCTGCTGTAAATTCTGAAGTAATCCCACTTTAATGCCCGGCTGCCTGCCTCCGCGTCAATCTGCATGTGAGGCTGGCGCCGCATGAGCTGCTGTTTGTGGCATAAAGATGAGAGAGGTGTTCATCACAGCACACCCCCCCCCTCCTAGGGTCTCCTTACATCATGTTCCCCCTCAATCAATAGTGATGGAACAGAAGAATCTTGCACTTTAGGACACTGTGTTCCTCAAAGCAGAACACAGGTGATATGATTTTCATACCGGGAAACAGTCAGTCGCTGTGCAGCCTTATGGGTCACTTTGAACCACTTCTCATATCTATCAGGCATAAAGGTCTGGACAGTTTCTGGGTGGGCGGGCTGGGTGAGGAGTGTCTGTCAGAGAGCAGGGAGCAGAAGAGGCAGGGTATTAAATCACATGCACCCTACATGCAGAGACATTTAACAGGATTTATCGATCGCCCCACAGATCCTAACTCTTGAGGAAGAGCTAAAATTAAAGTGGAGATGACCTTTACACTGGTTACAACTGCTGATGAGTTTGAAGGCGAGAAGCGTTTCGCCGGCATCTGTATGAGCCGCGCCACTCTCATCCTGAAGATGTGCTTGTAGGATTTACATGCGTCTGCTGGAGCGCGATTGCACACTGCACATAACATCTAAATACTCTGAATAAATTGGAGCCATGCTGCTGCCTGCTCAGCAAATCACTGCTACATAAAGCTCACCAAAGTGCCACACAGTCCTATACACACAAATTACAATTTCAGGTTGCACGGAGAGCAGTTGGCCGGCACGCAGACGGCGGTACTAATGACAAACTCAACACTCTGTACAGCCATAAAATAGCACTCATATGGAATCCATCCAAGTGCTCAGATAAAGACGATCCCACAATACAAAATTTATTGTTAGGCTGATTCACACGCTGCCACAATTGTACACGACGGCGAAGATTTTAGGGTTTGTGCTGAGGTGGTGTGACATTAACTATCTCAGCGGAGCATTTAAGTGATTTATAGAAGCTATAGTGTCTCTGGCATCATTCTGTAGAGAAGCACTACATCTTAACTGAATCCACATGACAGTCTGCTTGCTTATTTCACAACCCAATTCATGTTAATTGTATTATGGAGGGGTAATTGTGTTAGCTGCATCTGTAATTACCTTACTGCCTCTGTGCAGCTGGATATATCTGCACACCAGCCTCATGCAAGCTCTGTGCTAATGATTTCAGGTCATGGAATAAAACTATAGACTGTATATATACTGGACAAACATCACAATTGGCCCATAAATGGATAAAGAGGTGGAGTGACTTGGTGTGTGACAAAACAAGCCTGATCAGGCCCCTATCTTTATGTGTGAACCAGCTAAGCTAACAGGTTAACCTTGGTTCAGATGTTTATGAAATCATATTTTTGGGGACTGCGCTGTGGTGGTTCTCATAATGGTATGTTTTGGTGTGGGCATTAAAAGTTATGAGCCAGGACTTAATGTATGAAGCTACCGATAGCTGCTAAAAGTGCTAGTGGTGTTAGCATATAACATTAAATAAGATGGGAATTTTACTCAGCACAAACATTACAACAGGGACATCTTAGATGATCTGTTAGGACATTTCACCACACAGCAAGCCATATTATGGTGGTTATTTGTCATAAAATGCTCTCCACAACAGCGAGTAACCACATCAAGCGACCTGTGAGCTAGCAACTCAGAGTCAGACATCTGCATCTGCTGAGGATGTCCCCTAATCATCTCCCTAGGTTGGTCTTCAGGGCACACACTCCTTCTAATTTCAAGATGCATGTTACTTCATTGATTCCAGCCTTCAAAAACATTTATTTATTCATGTTTGATTTACTTTTTTTTTGTCTTGGGGCATTCAAAAATGGGTTTTTAATAAATGTTACAGTAATTTTATGCCACAGTGTTGTAGCAGTGGTTTATATCTGTTGGTTGGTAATAATCCCGACAATGTATTGGAGTCTACAAATACCCATTTGTCCAACATTGTGATGTACTAATGTCACTTTAATGCAATGTTCAAGCAAAGTTAGATTGTTAAATGGGTCAATGACAATCACATCTGCTTCCAGCCGATTGATGTATGACTGTTATGTGAGAAACACGCTCTCTCTCTCTCTCGGAACTCATTCAATGCATCCCTTGTTCTACCGTCTCCCTCAGTCTTTTCATCTTTCACGGCTGAATTCATTGAAAATCCTTCCAGAATGGTTGTGTCCATATAGCATGTTATTTAAGTTGTAGAATGTAAGTGCCATGAACTAATCAGAAAGTCACAAAGTATTTGAATGATTTTAAACTGTTTCTGTCCAGAAGAAGCCTGCCTCTCTCAATAACAACTAATGCTACCTGCCGTTTACCTTGGAGGTCATAAATTGCAACTGGGAATGACGTCACCCCCCCCCCCCAAAAAAAAAAGATTTCCATTTTTCACACAGCAACGCAAGTTGGAAAATTAGCTGGACACCTCCAAGATTTTGGAATACAGAGTGCCACAAAAAAAAGGTCTAAGAAAGAGAACAGATTGTGCAGAAGTCAGTGTTTTATGTTACTACTAGGTTTGTAATCCGGTGCAGCAAATCATTGCGATTAGCAACATCTACTGGATTAGTCAATATCAGCGGCACCACTTGATAAACAATACAGTATGCGGTACTTCACACATGAAAATGCCACAGCAACATGTCCACAGACAGCAATAGGACAGTACCATATGTATTAAATTGGGTACAAACTTTACAGAAGTGCTACAAAAACAGTACCGACTACCGTTGCTGCTGGGAGCAGTCATGTTGGATTGTGAACTTGGGATATGTGGGGTTTGAACAAGTTGAGTAGTTGGAATTCTGCCATGAGGGGCACCGTCCCCAGCATCCTCTCAGCATCCAGCAAACATCTTTATAGGATATTACATACACAAATCAATGTTGCTTTCTTTTATTAATCTGGTGCATCAACGTTCACCAGGTGCCAAATGATGTGTCCCTGTTATATGCCCATTAAGATGTTGGCATTTATTATTTTTGAGTTATCATGTTAAAAGAAATACCTAGGCTTGACCAAAGTCAAGGAATTTACCTCAAACTTGTTTAGTGGATTTCAAGGCTAGAGTTTCTTTTGTGGGGGAGGTAAATCATTTAGGCAAGGAACAAAGTTAATGAGGCAACTTCTAATCCAGAGCTATTTGGAGTTCTGTCAACAGTATTGACTGCAGTGCTGATGAGGTAAGATATCATTGGAGGGCATAGATAACCTACAAAACAAGGACAAGATATTGGCTCAGCAGCAGCACAACACAGTGATCCCATAGCTCTCCGGGGCACACAGTCTGCAGTAAAAAAACAACAACAACAAAAAAAACTAAATGTGTGTGTGTGTGCAAGGATTTTTAGTTAGACTTCCACCCACACAGTGTCTTTTATCTTTCAGTCCCCTTCCTTCATATCAACCAGAGAATCCAGTTTGTAACCAGATATAGGTACCCATATTACCCCTCCCTGCTGCACAACACAATCAATAGAGTCACATGGTAATTAGAGGCAGGACTACTGAGTCAGTACTGCTAAAGATAGGAAGGGGGAGCAAAGATTACGATGTGCTCTTCTGCATGTGTGCTGTGAATGATACTGAGGTGGGCTTCATGTGGAAGCTTGTCTATGTAAAGAGAGAAAGCAAAATCTGCACCCAAATTATAAAGGGATAGTCAAAGCAATCTCGTCCAAGAGGGCATTGATTTCTTACTTGTGTTCGTTATATTGATACATTATGGGTTATGACATATTATGACATTACAGAGCCGTTTCTGAGGATTTGAGCTGTTGGTTATTATTCTGTGAGGTGCTTAACAATTTCATCTCTGGAATTTCATATTAACTGTGGATTTGTATTGATCTGGACAATGACAGGTGTGTCCACATTGGTAACTCATTTTGATCTAATTTACTGTATCGTAGTGATTATATTTGCATGGAATTACAGCAATACTATTAATACTCAGGTTTTAAATTTGTTTTTGTCTACATGCTGTTTCATGATTTACATGCCATGTTTTAAGAACTATAATTACTTATTTTGTTTTTGTTTTTTTACTGTGTGCTGAATTGATGCCCTTCTAATAACTACAAGGTTGTATTCAATTCTTCTATTTCTGTTTAACACTTATTTTGAAATTTGTCCTCAAAATTCTACATTCAGTACCCCAAAGCTTTTGTTTGTTTGTTTTTTTTTGTTGTTGTTAGATTTTTGCAATTTTATTAATAATAATAATAATAAAACCTTAAAAAGTCAAAACTACGTAAGTATTCACAGCTTTTCCATGAAACTCAAAATTGAGTTCAGGTGTACCCTATTTCCACTGGTCATACTTGAGATGTTTCTCCAGCTTAATTGGAGTCCACATGGGGTAAATTCAGTTGATTGGATAAAAGACACGAGACAAGATTGTATCGAGGCACAAATCTGGGGAAGGGTAGAGAAACATTGCTGCTGCTTTGAAGGTCCCAATGAGCACAGTGGCCTCCATCATCTGTAAATGGAAGATGTTTGAATCCACCAGGACGCTTTCAAGAGCTGGCCGCCGTCTACACCGAGCGATCGAGGGAGAAAGGCCTTAGTCAGTGAGGTGAACAAGAATCCGAAGATCACTCTGTCAGAGCTCCAGCATTTCTCTCTGGAGAGAGGAAAACCTTCTCAAAGGAAAACCATCTCTGCAGCAATCCACCATTCAGGCCTGTATGGTAGACGAAGCCACTCCTTAGTAATTGGCACATGGCAGTCCACCTGGAGTTTATCAAAAGACACCTCAAGGACTCTCAGACCATGAAAAACAAAATTCTCTGGTCTGATGAGACAAAGATTGAACTCTTTGGTGTGAATGCCAGCCATCATGTTTGGAAGAAGTTTTTTGGAGATAAGTTTATTTTTATAAAAATCAAAAAGGATCTGCATTACACAAATGTCTAACTTCTGAACAGTATGAATGAATGAATGAATGAAAACTGTTTATTTCGAACATTTGATACAACAACAATTACAAGATAGATCAGTGAAGACAACAACAAAAAAGTTCCTACTGTGTACCCAACATGTCCGAAAAGGGGTAGGGTGAAGCATCAGCTTATTTTTCCCTACCCCTTCTTCCCCACAATCAGTGATTCCCTTTGCCACATATACACATAGATTCCTACACACACACATATATACATATATACATACACACACACACACACACACACATATATATATATATATATATATATATATATATATATATATACAAATACACACATACACAAACATAAATATACACCTACACATACCTACTTACATACAAAATACTATATATTTACAAGCCGAAGCAAAAAACGAAAACACCCTAACCCTCATTACCCTTCCTCCTCCCTATACATAGAAAAAAACATATTTTTGTACCGCTGTTTGAACTGGTTCATGCTTGGACATTGCTTGAGCCCCACTCCCAATCTGTTCCACATCCTCACCCCACAGACAGAAATGCAGAAACCTTTTAATGTTGTTCGTGCCCACTGATGCTTTAAATTAAATTTCCCCCTCAGACTGCAATCCCCTGATCTGTTAAAAAAACATATTTTTAATATTTGCTGGAAGTAAATTGTTTATTGCTTTATACACAATTTGTACTGTTTGAAAATGAACCAAGTCTGTGAATTTTAAGAATTTGGATTGTAAAAATAGTGGATTTGTATGATCTCTATAGCCAGTATTATGAATAATTCTTATAGCTCTTTTCTGCATTACTGATAGTGATTGTGTTGTACCTTTATAAGTATTACCCCATACCTCTGCACAGTACTGTAAATATGGTAAAACCAGTGAGCAGTAAAGAATGCGGAGTGAGTTGTGGTCCAGAATATGTTTCGCTTTGTTTAGAACTGAAATGCTTCTTGACAGTTTACTTTGTATATGTTTTATATGAGTCTTCCAGTTTATCTTATCATCTATTATCACCCCCAGAAACTTATTTTCATGTACCCTTTCAATATCTACCCCCTCGACTTGTAACTGAACCTGTATGTCTGTATTACAATAGCCAAATAACATGTATTTTGTTTTACTTAAGTTTAATGATAATTTGTTTCTGTCAAACCATATTTTCAATTTTCCCATTTCTATACTGATCCTCCTCAGTAACTCCTGCAAATCCCCCCCTGAACAAAAAATGCTTGTGTCATCTGCAAATAATACTAATTTTAATATTTTGGAAACATTGACAATATCATTTATATAAATTAGAAACAGTTTTGGACCCAATACTGACCCCTCTGGGACGCCACAAGCATTGTCCAAGCATGATGATGTATATTCCCCCAACTTCACAAACTGTTTTCTGTTACTTAAGTAGCTTCTCACCCAGTGCAACACCAACCCCCTAATCCCATACTGTTCAAGTTTATTGATTAATATGTCATGATTGATTGTATCAAAAGCCTTTTTAAGGTCTATAAATATTCCAACTGAATGTAATTTGTGGTCTATGGCGTTTGTAATCTCCTCAACTGATTCTATTAATGCAAGTGATGTTGAACTATGTGCTCTGAATCCATATTGACTATCAGTAAGTAATTTATGTTTATTTATGAATTTGTCTAATCTATTATTGAATAACTTTTCTAATAATTTGGAAAATTGTAGAAGCAAAGAAACAGGTCTATAATTTGTGAAGTGGTGTCTATCCCCAGTCTTATACAGCGGCACAACCTTAGCTATTTTCATTTGATTGGGAAATTTACCGGTTTGAAATGATAAGTTACAGATGTATGTTAATGGTTCTACAATCCATTCAATGACCTGTTTTACCACCACCATATCAATTTCATTTAAATCGGTAGATGTTTTATATTTACAATTATTCATAATGTCTATAATTTCTTTTCCATCCACTGCTGTGAGGAACATTGAACAGGGATTTCTTTCTATGAGATTATTATCCCAATCCTCAGGTTGGGAATCGGGAATTTTTTCTGCCAAGCTTGGTCCAAGATTTACAAAAAAATTATTAAAACCGTTGACTACCTCATCCTTATTTTCGTTCTTGACATTATTATCAATGAAATACTGAGGGTAACTCTGTTTTTTATTACCATTTTTGATAATGCTATTTAATATATCCCATATTCCTTTAATATTGTTTTTGTTATTATATAATATGTTACTATAATATTCCTTCCTACATACCCGTATAATATTAGTTAATCTATTTTTGTATTTCTTATATCTATTTTCTGCCTCTTTAATCTTTAGTTTTATGAATTCTCTATACAGTGTATTTTTCTTATTACATGCATTTCGTAACCCTTTCGTCATCCATGGTCGAGCTTGGATTTTTTGTTTTCTGTAGTCTTGTTTAATTGGACAATTTTTATCATATAATGATGTAAATATTTGTAAAAAAGTTTCATATACACTATCAACATCACTTTCACTGTATACCTTTTTCCAGTTTTGCTCCTGTAAATCCTTCTTTAGTGTGTTCATGTTTTCCTCTGTCCGCACTCGCCTGTATTTTATTTTCTCCTCTGGCTGATTCCGCCGATGGTTTCTATTATAAACGATGAAAACTGGTAGATGATCACTAATGTCACTGATTAATAATCCACTCACAGTGTTATTCTCAATATCATTGCTGAATATATTATCAATTAAGGTAGCACTATGGGATGTAATTCTGCTCGGCCTGGTGATTTTGGCAGGGCAGCTGTCCCTCTCCTGATGGCTCCCTTGATGACTCTGCTGATGACGTGAATGACTCATGTCATTAGGAGGGTGCTAACTAGAGCACAATAGGTGCTAATTAGAGCTATTGTTTAGTCACCAGCCTATAGCAGTCAGCCTCTCGGTAGGAGGGGTCTGGTTAGGTTTAAAACTCCAGCTTTTGTGACTTCTTGATTATTCTTCTCTACAAGAGTCAAGACAGAAGTCAGACCACCAGAGCAAGAATTTTAGCTGAGGAGGCTTCTGTGATTTGAAGCGAAACGTCCTCGTGTCAAGCAACCCAGTCCAGTCGAAGATTCAAGCTTCTCTACTATGGAAACGACCTGGACAACTGAGAGCCTACACAGAAATAAGGAACCAGGTTCACTTCTGATCTGGTCCTTTCTGTGTGGAGTTTGCATGTTCTCTCCGTGTTTGTGTGGGCTCCCTCTGGATGCTCTGGCTTCCTCCCTTCCTTTCAAAGACATACAGGTTAAGTGAATTGGTGACTTTAAAGTGACAGGAGGTGTGGATGAGCGTGTGACTGTGTTTGCTTGAATGCATGTGCTAGCCCTGTGGTAGACTGTTGTTTAGTCCAGCTACCTCCACCCCCTGAACCTTAAGTGGAATGAGTTGAGGAAATGCATGGATGGATGGAATGGGTAAAGTGTGAATATGATATTTTTTGATTGTTGCTTCTCTTGCAAAGGTCTAGGGTTAAAAAAAATAATCACAGTCTATCAAGTGGTTGTCCCAGGAAAAGCCATTCTAAATCAAAATCGGCTACTTCCTTGTTTTCACTCAGGGTCACCACAGCAAATCGGAGGTGGATCTGCATTTTGAATTGGCACAAGTTTTACGCCGGATGCCCTTCCTGACACAACTCCAAATTACATGGAGAAATGTGGCAGGGGTTGGGTTTGAACTGGGAACCTTCCATACTGAAACCAAGTGCACTAACCACCTGGCCACCACCTCAAAATAGCAAAAAAACAAAACAAACAAAAACTCAGGAGTACTTGAAACCTACTGTACTTTTATGATGATCACAACGTTGGTGGCAATAAACTGTCATTTCAGCAATTCTTTCTAATATACTAGTTCATATAAACCCAACAACAGCCTCATTCAGTTTGGTGCACACAGGAGACTGTCACAATATTCATTTAATAATATGATCATAAACATATGTTGGAAGAAGTTAAAAACTGCTGGTACACTTTAATACCTACTCAGCACAATTTGAAAGTTTGGAAAATAATGGTTTTAAATTTGTGTAGAGGACGACTGACGTTGCTTGATTTACCATCATCAATTTCCTATTTGTCAAAAAAAAAAAAAAAAAAGGTCAGGAGGTGTCAAAGGTGAGGAGAGGGCTCACTGGCTTGATTGTTAACATTTCTATAAGACTAAGGTTGTAGGACGGTGAACCGGTCATGTACAACCAACAAAATAATAATAATAATTAAATAAATAAATAAATTTTAAAAAGTTACAGATGTCCTGATACTGACACATCGAGCAGTTTATTATCAATACCTGCCTATCCTATCAGGAGTGCAAGAACCACCGCGGACAGGTCGATAATCACTCACTGAGTTAAAAAAAATACAAGAACTACAGACACCAATATCCACATCTATGATACGCTGGCTGGGGGGGGGGGGGCTGCAAACTCCACAGAAAAAAGGTCCCATGTTGGAAGACTGACCTTGGTGCTAACCATAAATCTAAAATGTCGTCCTGGTACCGTCCGGAAATCAGTTCAGTTCTGATCTTACCCGTGGATCAAAGGTGACTGTACTTGCCATTTAAGAAAGAAGGCACATTGTTTTTCTGATTAATTCCAGGATCTTCAAAGGTCACTGTGATAAAATGACATTTGAAATCACCATGTCTAACCCCAGAAAGCGGCACCCCGGGAAGCCGTTTTAAGAAAGGCCGTCTGTAGTTGGGGCGGATATTTACCGTGGGTGCAGACGCCACTTGAGCTGTTTGAGTTACCTTCATTGAAGTCTGTGATTGCACACAGGCATGCCACTTCCAGATCACTCTGGATGGCTGACAGATCTGTGTGTGATCAGCACACATGCACCATCAGACGCACACCGTAAAGTCCCAGTGTGTTTGACCACGGACACGGCCAGATGCAGTGTCCCCTGGGTAATGAAGTCCCATTATCAGACTGTGGTTGGTGTAAATCCCACATAGTGTGTGCGGCCTCATCACTTCTCTCAGCTGGAACTACACAGCTTCTACACGGATTCTTTGGCTTGTTGTCTGCCCCCTGCTGGACAAACAAAACCAAGCAGGTAAGTGTGGAACATGAGGGATTGCTCTGAATAAGTGACTCTGATCATATAATCTGGCTTCATGTGCTTAATTGTAGGAGGCTGAAAATCAGGTTAATTTAATGTGAATCAAAGGATTTTTTCAGTTAAACAGGTGTGACATTGGGGTCTGACCTTTCATACCCCAAGGTCAAAGTTCACATAACCAGTAGCAATGATATATATTGTAGGACTTAACATTCACATTCAAACATAATTACTGGTGAGTTTTTATTCACCAGAAAGCTCTTTGCTAAAAAATTAAGCCAACGTGGAAGTGCTAAAAATGGCAGCTGTCAGGCTATAAAAGCACATCAGCCCCCAGTGGATTTTAACTTTGGGGTCCATGTTAAATACACAATTACAGCAGAAATAAACAAGTCTTTACCTTGGGGGTGGGGGGTGTTTTTAGCCTCAATAACTAGCTTAGCTGTTCATGACTCATTGATTGATGTAATTTTGAGTCACAAAGTTATAAATAATTAGGAGTGTGGTCACTTTGATTCCCACTAAGTAAATGTTTAGCACAGTTTCATTTGTATTTAGCACCATTATCATAAACAGCCAGGTATTGATAGCTTGGTAATATCATCGCTGCTGATGGTGCCACAATTTCTGAGGCAATATGCCATTATAGGTTTTAATCCTGGTAATAGTAATCATTAGGGCTGCAGCAATCAATTATTGAAGTAATCGAGTATTCTATAGATTATTCTGGTGATAAATCGAGTAATCGGATAAAGAGTACTTTTGCATTTTTAAATAGTGCAGGGTTCTCCCTACTAAGCAATGGCACAATGTCGCTGCTCCAAAGTCTTGAGATTTTGCTGAAATGGCGATGGGATGTGGCTTTCTGTTTTGTTTTATGAACCATTTCCAATTTTTTATTTTTTTTTAAGGTTGGATGAACTGAGTCCCTGCGTGATTTTTTAAATCCCTTTTTCTCTACGATTCAGGAGATGCATTTCAGTTGGAGGTTGAACATCCAAGCCTCACAGTCACTTTATTTTATTTTATTTTATTTAAGTTACAGTGTTTGTGAAGCGTTATGTGTTGCCCAAAAAAGCAAAAATTAAAAAGTGAAACACTCAGTGTGAGTCTGAGCAAAACACAGAAGAAAGAGTCAACTTTTGCTGAGAGGATCTTCTTTCAGAAACTGTTTGTCAGTGTAGCCGGGGATGGAACTGGAGCTGGAACTGGCAGAGAGAGACAGCAGCTGGCCACCGCGTGGATAGTCACTCCCCACGTACAGCGGACCATGTATTTTTTTAAAATAGACAAACACACTGCTTTGCTTTAAATACGCTGTAAGTCTATTTCAGATGATCAACATTTTTCTTTACTCTGTGTGTCACGTTTGAAAGGCGTAGCTCTCGTTGCTAATTTGATTAGCTGTTGTGCTGTAGTCTTCTGTTTTTTTCTTTTTTTCTTTTCTTTTCCCAGGGACATTGCAGCACCACACACAGACCTGGCATATGTACTACAACATTAAATGAAGGTTCAAGGGACAGAATTTGCCTCAACCATTTTTTTTTAATTCAATTATTTGAGTTACCTGACTAATCGTTTCAGCCCTAGTAATCATGTCTACTTTTCACCAATTCCACAAATGAGCCATTTTTAAATATCCTCTGTATAATCACGAGGTACAGTACAGCCAATGCACTCTGTGTACACGTGATCCCGGCAGATCTCAAGTGAAAAATAGTAGGTCCTGATTAGTACTTGTCTTTGAGACCACCTGGGAAGACCAAAGGCTGTCATAAAGCAGAAAAATGCATATCTATATATATCATCTATATATTATAATAGCCAAGTGGCCCCTGTGTGCCTGTGTGTGTATGGATTCAATCACGCAGAAACAAGGGAGAGCTGACATTTGCCATTTGGTATGCTTATGTATTATGGGTGAAGGATGAGCACTATGAAAACAGAAAGTTGATAGGGTTAGGATAGTTTAACAGTGTTGTTACTGTTATTGATATATTCTGTTTTTGTAGTTCAATTGGTTTAGTCAGTTTAGGTAAGTGCCATGTTTTCATTACCATGAGTGAAAAGAGTATTGCTTTTGATGTCTTCTGCCGCTGTCTCTGTTTGTGCGTGTGTAGAAATGAAAAGCACCTGCACGCAGCAGAATGCAGAAAAAACAAAAAGCTCTGAATGCGTACGACTGGGGAGAGCTGACATTTGCCATTTGGTATGCTTATGTATTTTGGGTCAGTGGTGAATGGCGCCAAAATGGAATGTTGATAGGACAAATATTTTTGGAGAAACTACAGATATTAGCTAACGTTGCTAATTACAATCTGGACTAACATGCCATTCCAGCAGGGGGCAGTAAATGTTCTTTATATTAAAAACCTGAGTGATTTTATTTAGTAAGTTCAATATAAGTACATAATATAATTGTAAATATGTCAAAAACGTCTGGATGACACAAGAAAGTGAAAACACTCATTTCCATTGTGGCCCACATAAAAATCAAATGACAAAACAGAGGATAATAATAAAATACAATAATAATAATAATAATAATAATAATAATAGTGTGTATATGATAACAAGAACCTAAACAATTTATAAATGTATTAAGACAGTAAATTAACATTTCAAAAATTACATAATTAACAGGAAATAAAAGGGTTGAGTTCCTCTTCTAAAAATCATTGAGGTCTAACGTTCTATAAACATTCTGGACTTACACATCATTCCAACGCAATTTATTACCACCTTTGAAAAAATGTTAACTACCTATTTTATAAACACTACCCAATCTATAGCCTGTGGATCCCCATGGGCAACATGCTAGTATCATAGTAATCTTTCTTTTTGTGATATAAGAAACAAAAATGGTATTTGGTCTACTTTTTGAAAAAAAAAAAAATCCAATAGTCACTTCAGTTTTCAAGATGGTGGCCATTTTTAAACAAATATGGCACACAGAAATATGTATTTTCATCTAATGAAATCTCATCAATATTGTTTTATTTCAATGTTGTACATGTTTAATACTGTATTGTGGACTATGGGGGATTTTAAATTAACTTCAGGCACTATTTTCATTATACCCTCTAAAAATTAAAAATTCAGCTTTTTTGAAGTAAAAGACTTCTCATAAGTATTTATACCAAATTTGGTGCTTGTATATCATCAACCTAATGATTCTTACACTTATCTGCTGCACTGCTGTGTGTCTTTCTCTATGTGGAACTGCAGTTACTTCAGGAAGGGTATCTGGCATCAAACTTGTACCAAATCCAACAACAGTTCTGTACATGAGTAGTTGTAGCAATCCCAAGACTCTGGAAGCAACTGACAGACACCATCATAGTCATTGGCACCAAATTTTAACCTTGGCTTGTGTTTAACCAATTTTTCTCTCTATCAAATTTCTTTGTCCTTTCCTGACCTTCAGTAATCCCACCAAGTTATATCAAAATTAGATCAAAAGTATTCAAGTTATTTTGTTTGCACACAGACAGATGGAGAAAACAATGTAAAAAAAAAAAAATCAGGTGAGACAAACTCTACTTCATCTACAATCAATCAAATGTTTTGAAAAATCGGCTGTTTATAAGATAATAATACAATTATGTTTCTGATGTTGGAACCAAAAACTCTGTGTACAGCAGGTAATTGCTGTAATTAGTTGCCATCCCTCAGAGCCCTATTTCTTCCATTCAGAATGGCTGCAGGTGAAGCATCGGAGGCTGGCAGTGTCACAACACCAGCCGGATCCCTGTCTTCAAACATCACCAGACAAAAGAGCAGAACGGAGTGGCAGCAATCGCAGCCGGCTTGCTGTGAAAGTCTGCACTCCGCCGCAGCAGTCAAAAGACCTACTTCTGTATTCATGTGCAGCATCACTCTTTGCTCTTTGAAGCCACAGCTTCACTGCCAACATACCAACCATCAGACTGTACAATCGTCTAACAGAACACAGGAAAGCTTTTGTGCATTTTTGGCCAGTATCTAAAATTGGTGAGGTTTAAATAATTTTATTAGTATAGATTAGCTAATCGCTATCAATTAGCATTAGCATAATTGACTGTTAAATGCCATTTTTTTTGCAACTTTTCCCTTCCAATAATATTGACTTTTGCTGACACAGGAGATGTGTCTGCTCAACAGGAGTATGGAACTAAGCAGCGATCTAGTCTGGAGACAGAGATGCAGGAAAAAAAGAGCAAAAGTGAAAAGAGTGAAGTGTTTTTCACCATCTTTCATTATTCAGCCTCGAGCTATGAATAACTGAATAACTGAATCCGTGATAGCAGGGATGGAGGGCTGTATTTTCATACAGCGCGTTAGAATTTGGGGTTGGGGGAAGGTTGGTTTGACAAGCCTGAGGAAAGCATCCAAGTCGTGCACGAGTGCATCCTGCTGCTCCACAGTCGATTGTATTTTGGTCATTAGGAAAGCCATTATAATTACAGCTATCATTACTAAATCTGCTGGAACGCAGATGTAAAGTCAACTGTCGCTTATTTCACAAAAGGTCATGTCTAGGAATGGAGGACCATGTGTTGCCACATCCCCCTGAGCCTGAACATCAGGTGCTGAAAAGCAAAGCCAGTGCAGAAGTGGAATATTTTGGCGTTCCTTGAATGGAAAAGGGAGTCACTCCCCACAGAAGCCCAAAATAAAGTGGGGGAAGACAAAAAAGTTCATAGCCTGGTACAAGAAATAGTTTTGGTCTCTGTAGCTAGTTTGCTCTTCATGACAACTGCAACCTTCACAGAAGTTGTTGCTCTGTTATTTATGTTCAATGAAACTCTAATATTGTTTAATTTATAAGTTAGCACCATTAGCACCAGATTAGCATGAATAAGTGGGAAGCTTATGTTGCAATGGGAAAAAAAAAGCATATGGCAGCCATATGTTTTAAAATCCACACCCACCCACGGCCAAATCCACAACAATTAGCGCTAATCAAATATGGAAAGTAAAGTTAGCCTGTTGGCTTTAGCTTAGCATCACCTGTTTTGTAACTGCGACACTGAGGGTGTGTTCATGCTTCATTCATCTCACCAACGTTGTGCTTCTCTTGCCCACACTCTATTTATAGGGTGGCAAGAGTTGAGCAGGGTTAAGTGCTGAGATGATGATGGCAACCTCCAGAGCTGCACCAGTTTTAGCTTCGGAAAACCTCTGGGTGCCATTAGTGGGGGTTTGTCCTATATATCCATTCATCCATCCATTTTCTACCGCTTTATCCGGAATCGGTTCGCGGGGGCAGCAGCTCAAGCAAAGCCGCCCAGACCTCCCGATCCACGCACACCTCTTCCAGCTCCTCCAGGGGAACCCCAAGGCATTCCCAAGCCAGCCGAGAGATGTAGTCCCTCCAGCGTGTCCTGGGTCTTCCCCGGGGCCTCCTCCCAGTGGGACGTGCCCGGAACACCTCTCCAGCGAGGCATCCAGGGGGCATCCGGAAAAGATGCCCGAGCCACCTCAACTGACTCCTTTCGACATGGAGGAGCAGCGGCTCGACTCCGAGCTCCTCCTGAGTGACCGAGCTCCTCACCCTATCTCTAAGGGAGCGCCCAGCCACCCTGCGGAGGAAACTCATCTCGGTCGCTTGTACTCGCGATCTCGTTCTTTCGGTCATGAGCCAAATCTCATGACCATAGGTGAGGATCAGAACGTAGATCGATCGGTAAATCGAGAGCCTTGCCCCCCTACTCAGCTGTCTCTTCACCACGACGGTCCGATACAGCGACCGCATCACTGCAGACGCTGCACCGATCCGTCTATCGATCTCACGCTCCATCCGTCCCTCACTCGTGAACAAGACCCCGAGATACTTAAACTCCTCCACTTGAGGCAAGGACACTCCACCGACCTGAAGAGGGCAAAGCACCTTTGTCCGGTCGAGAACCATGGCCTCGGACTTGGAGGTGCTGATTTTCATCCCAGACGCTTCACACTCGGCTGCAAACCGCCCCAGTGCACGCTGAAGGTCCTGATTTGACGAAGCCAACAGAAACACATCGTCCGCAAACAGCAGAGATGAGATTCGGTGGTTCCCAAACCAGACCCCCTCTACACCCTGGCTGCGCCTAGAAATTCTGTCCATAAAAATAATGAACAGAACCGGTGAGAAAGGGCAGCCCTGGCGGAGGCCAACGTGCACTGGAAACAGGTTTGACTTACTACCGGCAATGCGAACCAAGCTCCTGCTGCGGTCGTACAGGGACCGGATAGCCCTTAGCAAAGGGCCCCGCACCCCGTACCCCCGGAGCACTCCCCACAGGGTGCCCTGAGGGACACGGTCGAATGCCTTCTCCAGATCCACAAAACACATGTGGACTGGTTGGGCAAACTCCCATGAACCCTCGAGCACCCGATAGAGCGTGTAGAGCTGGTCCAGTGTGCCATGACCAGGACAAAAACCACACTGCTCCTCCTGAATCCGAGGTTCGACCATCGGTCGAATTCTCCTCTCCAGTACTCTGGAATAGAAATATATATAGATAGATAGATAGATACACACACACAGTCTATCCATCCACCACACCATGGAACTACCTTGTGTTCTGAATGTCAACAATCTAGGATAGACATCCGATCCATCCCCAACTTTCAAAATTAACCATCTCATTGCCAGAGCCAGGTGAAACACAGGTGTCCTGTTGTCCTTCACCATCAACTGGGATCCTCAATACTGATACACCTGCATGGACAATCATGCCAAGAGAAACATGTCACATGCTCAAAATGTCATAGCTGACATTCCCTCGCCTCATCTGAGTCTCCCTAAGTAACCACTTGTTTGACATAAAGCCATTCCAGCAGTACCCAAGATCCTCCAAAGAGACCTTGTACCAAAGACATCCAGTCGTTGCCTATGACCACTGGTTAGTGTCCAAGTCTCACAACCATACAATAAGACAGGAAGCACGAAGGACCCTAAAGACTTGGACCTTTGATCTCCTGCAAAGGTATCACCAGTACTAGACACCTCTCTGTCCAGTGACCTCATGACTCCAAAAGCTCACCTAAGGTGTTTCCTCATCTCAAAGGCTGAAGAGAAAAACCTGAAAATATGTAATTCAACAGATGGAAAAGTCTTGCCAGTTGGGATGAAAACTGATTTAATAATTAAATACTGACAAATTTATCAATATCAATCCAATTACTGATTTTGGGTCAAATACTTTATTGGAGTTCTCGATTCTCCTCCCTACATGCCAAGCTCATACATTAACCAAAACTGAAAATTGCTTCAGGTATTGGAAAATCTGACAATCAAAATACTTAGGATATTATGTTTGTAGGCAGGGATAGATGTAGAGCCCTGTCGCTGGGGTTGCTGACACAGATCTGGTCTTCCAGGACACAGATATGCCTCTCCATGATATGAGCTGTCTGTAGGCAACACTGTGTTAGTCTTCTATGATAAGTCTCACTCCTTTCATTCACACATTCATGTTATTTATCTCTGACTGATATCAGTCTTCCTTGTACCTACTGAGGACATTCTATCTGTCATCAACATAATGAAACCAACCTCTGGTATTTTGGATGTAGTTCCTTTTAGATTGTTTATGAATGTTTTTGACTCTATTGGGCCTTGTATTGTTAAAATTTTCAATATGTCCTTGTCGACTGGTGTGTTTCCTTGTTCTTTTAAACATGCTGTTGTGGAACCACGGCTAAAGAAAGCAGGACTGGACTCTATGGAACTGAAGAACTTTAGGCCAATATCAAAGACCCCCTTTTTGGCTAAAGTCTTGGAAAAGGTGGTCTGTGTCCAACTTAAATCATTTTTGCAGACTAACAACATCTATGACACATTTCAGTCCGGATACCGTGAGTTTCATTCCACTGAAACTGCCCTGTTGAAGGTGGCTAGTGACATTATGATGGCCGCTGATAGTGGTAAATGTTCTGTGCTGGTTTTATTGGATCTGTCATCTGCATTCGATACCGTTGACCATGGCATCTTGATTAATAGATTGCGGGATGCGGTTGGCATGTCAGGTCCTGTATTAGAGTGGTTTAGCTCTTACTTGGTTGGTAGAACTTTTAGTGTTTCTGTGAACAATGTGATGTCTGAATCTGCTGATCTTTTGTGGGGTGTCCCGCAGGGCTCAGTCCTGGGTCCGATTTTGTTCCTGCTGTATATCATTCCTCTTGGTAAGCTGATCCAGCAGTTCTGTGATGTGTCCTACCATTTGTATGGCGATGACTTGCAGCTGTACTGTTCTTTTAAGACAACTGAAGCACAGAAAATTTGTTCTCTCATTAGTTGTCTCACTAAAATTACAGAATGGCTTACTGAAAACAGCCTGCAGTTGAATTCTAATAAGACTGAGACATTGATTGTAGCTCCAGATAGTGCTATGTCTGTCATTAAGAATCACCTTGGTAATCTGAGCAGCTCTGTTAAAGGCAGCCTGCGTAACCTGGGTGTCATTTTGGATGGAGGGATGTCTTTGGAACATCACACCAGGCAGCTCGTTAAGAACTGTTTTTTCCAAATTCGAAACATTTCCAAATTACGCAAAATGGTGGCTTTTAATGAGCTAGAGATGATTGTGCATGCATTTGTTTGAATGAATGAATGAATGAAAACTGTTTATTTCGAACATTTGATACAACAACAATTACAAGATAGATCAGTAAAGACAACAACAAAAAAGTTCCTACTGTGTACCCAACATGTCCGAAAAGGGGTAGGGTGAAGCATCAGCTTATTTATCCCTACCCCTTCTTCCCCACAACCAGTAATACCCTTTGCCACATATACACATAAATTCCTACACACCTAAACCGATATCATTATATATATATATACATATATATACACACACATACATATACACATCAACATACACATATATACACATATACATATATACACGTATATATACACAAACATAAATATACACCTACACATACCTACTTACATACAAAATACTATATATTTACAAGCCGAAGCAAACAACAAAAACACCCTAACCCTCATTACCCTTCCTCCTCCCTATACCCAGAAAAAAACCATATTTTTGTACCGCTGTTTGAACTGGTTCATGCTTGGACATTGCTTGAGCCCCACTCCCAATCTGTTCCACATCCTCACCCCACAGACAGAAATACAGAAACCTTTTAATGTTGTTCGTGCCCACTGATGCTTTAAATTAAATTTCCCCCTCAGACTGTAATCCCCTGATCTGTTAAAAAACATATTTTTAATATTTGCTGGAAGTAAATTGTTTATTGCTTTATACACAATTTGTACTGTTTGAAAATGAACCAAGTCTGTGAATTTTAATAATTTGGATTGTAAAAATAGTGGATTTGTATGATCTCTATAGCCAGTATTATGAATAATTCTTATAGCTCTTTTCTGCATTACTGATAGTGATTGTGTTGTACCTTTATAAGTATTACCCCATACCACTGCACAGTACTGTAAATATGGTAAAACCAGTGAGCAGTAAAGAATGCGGAGTGAGTTGTGGTCCAGAATATGTTTCGCTTTGTTTAGAACTGAAATGCTTCTTGACAGTTTACTTTGTATATGTTTTATATGAGTCTTCCAGTTTATCTTATCATCTATTATCACCCCCAGAAACTTATTTTCATGTACCCTTTCAATATCTACCCCCTCGACTTGTAACTGAACCTGTATGTCTGTATTACAATAGCCAAATAACATGTATTTTGTTTTACTTAAGTTTAATGATAATTTATTTCTGTCAAACCATATGTTTCTTCACGACTTGATTATTGTAACAGTCTCTTTACATGCCTCAGTAAGAAAGAGCTGGCCCGCCTGCAGGTAGTGCAAAATTCTGCGGCACAACTTCTTACCCGCGCCCACAGGAGAATGCATATTACTCCTGTCCTCAAGTCTTTACATTGGCTCCCTGTTTTTTACAGGATAAATTACAAAATCCTCGTGCTGACCTTTAGAGCTCTACATGGACAGGCACCGGAATACATTAAGGACCTGATCCAGCCTTATGTTTCCAGCAGGAGTTTGAGGTCTTCCAATCAGAACCTGCTGATGGTTCCCCGAACTTGTTTTAAAACTCGAGGGGACAGATCTTTTAAAGCTGTGGCACCTCGCCTCTGGAATGAGCTTCCCTGTTCTCTTTGCTCACTAGACTCTGTGGATGTTTTTAGACAGCAACTAAAGACACATTTATTTAAACTGGCATTTTAGTGTCAATTTATTTTATTGTTCTATATTTGTATGTGTTGTTTTTATTGTCTATTTATATCGTGTGAAGCACTTTGTGACCTTGGTCTGTGAAAAGTGCTATATAAATAAAGCTTACTTACTGCACCATCACACCTCTGTGTCCTGTCCTATGAAGAGTGCAAAGGACAATGAAACTCTTATCATGATGTGCTACATATACAAGATTGAACTAAGTTTCATTTTGACTACTTCAGTGGTACTTAGGTATGATATAATCCAACATCATACTAACTTTACTGAAGTGGGTGTTGGTGGAACCCTATGCCATGCACACCTTTTGTACTAAGGTCGCTTAACTCTGAGATGTAGGCTGCTGTATGTAGGAGTGATTTTAGATGACTTGGAGGACCATTTCTAACCATGTGAAGTTCATGATTTTGGCTATTTGACCATCTTTGGTACCTTTCTGGAGAATCCATAGATACAGCTTGAATGACTTTACATTAAATGAACAGTTAGGTAGGGGGACTCAAAACATACTACTTCCATCTTAAGGGATGTCAGCTACAGTACAGAAGTTTGGCCATGTGTCATACTTTTCTGATGATGATCCAAAATGCCAGTGCTTCAGTGCTGAGGACCCCAGCAACTGGACAAAGGCAAGGTTATGCCAACATACCACCTGGAAGCTGCAGACAGATGGTTGCTTTTGGGAGGTGGGGATGGACCAATTGTTTGCCTGGGTGGCTGCCAATCAGGATCCAGGCCAGGTATGGGTAAGTGGTGAACAGTTGCAGTACAATAGTTGCAGAACTAGGCAATTTAAATGGTTACAAAAGACACTGAACAATTTCGGACTTGCATAAATGTAGGTAGTACAGTTTTTACTTTGTATGCACATTCAAATATAGTATGTATGACAAGCTGAGAGCTTCGGCTCATGCGTCGCAGTGTTACAACACCTTATCTTGCAGTTACTGGATGGAAGTCCACATGAATCAAAACTGCACCAAAAGGCATTACTGCATAATAGCGGTGGAAACATGGTCATGTCACCAAATATAATTGTGAGAGCCTCCTTTAGAGATGGTACATGGCCATTAGGAAAAACATGTTAAGAATGGTATCATCATTCCATGCTCCAGTCTGCACGCATTGTCTGTGGTCCTTGGACTACTACTGAATTAAATATGAGGGCACAAGGGGAAAGGTGAAGACATGGGAGGGAACACGAAAGAGGCAGATAAGAAGACGCGGGGCTAAGAGTCTGTGTTTAAATAGAATAGTCTAAGGAAAAGCACCTCTGACCTCAACATGCCATAGTGACAGGCACCACTTAGTATTGTCCACAGGACCTGTCTAGCCATGTAATTGTTGCATGTCTTACATCAATGTGACCCTCAAGCACGATGCTGCTGCACACACTGGAACAAACCAATGGGCAGTTAAAAACCCGCCATTAACACAGATAATTCATGGCCATTCCCTACTGTGCTCAACTGATTGAAGTCGATAAACTCATTTGAGGAAAAAAAAAAACAGTTTAAAAGTACCGTTTAGAAATGGCATCCTTATTACCATAATCACTTCATGCTTGACGATACTTTGCAAATGCTTCTGCTATTAATGCAAGTAATTACGGAGGCTAAATGTATATGTGCTACTGCTACACGTGAAAGACACATTTTGATCAAAGGAGCCAAACCGAGTCTTATTGCACACTTGCCATTGGATTACTCAAAGATCCCTTATTCGTACTTTATCACATTCTACTACAAGCTACTTTTGTCCAAGTAATTGTGCAAAATTTGCTTGCATTTATATTCTGCACATACAAAAAAATGCATTAAGACTATTTATTTGCTGTAATTTGACTGTGAAAATGGATTCATTCTGAGTTCAGAATAAGTGCCTTCTTGAAATGTGATGGTTACTCTATACCTCTCCAGCCTTTTGTTATAGACTGTGCGTCAAGCTGTAGATCACTCTCCTGCAAACCCTCACTTCACTGTCAGCCAAGTGAGTTCCAGCTTTATTAATAGCAGCCACTCATGTCTAACTGAAATTATTGTACAGACTATCAATTAGCTGGAGTGAGGCCAGGCACAGTGTACTCAAGGGGAATTGAGAAAGGTGTCTACAGTGTTGGATGTTAGAATGGTTACATACACGGACAGCAGACAGATAGTACTATAGAGCTACACCCAATGGCTGCTTCATTAGGTAATACCGACCTGAACTCCATTTTGCCTTCAGAATTACTTTACCTGCCTTAATTCATCATGTTATAGAGTCAAAAGAGGTCCTGGAAACATTCTTTATAAATTTAGGGAATAACCCTGTTGTGTCTGTTGATGAGTGGACGTTCATGCTGGGTTATACGGTTAAACATATAGCTTTATTGGAAATACATAGCAGAGGCGGTAAAAAGTAGTTTTATGGCGACACGTTGGCGGAACCATAAAATGAATATGCTCAACCGTATAACAGCATGAGACACAACAGGGTTATTCCCATTCTAATCCAATTCCATCGTTTGCACGGTTTATTTTTCAGTAGGTAATTCGGCTTACCGTGAAGCAGTGGTCATCTCTCCAGCAGCAGTCAGGGGGTGGAGTAATCCATCAAATGTGAAAATCCATCAAACGTGAAATGGTAATTCTGTATCAGAATCCACATCAATACTTTCGTACAGTAGCTCAAATTCACTCATTTCGGCGATGGCACGCGACTTTCACTCACTCTGAGCTAACAGCGCCATTATGACATCTGCGTAGCAGCATGTGCAGCCAGTGTTTTGCGAATTGTGTGTCTCGTCTCATACATCGACAGTTCTGCGTCCCGACAAAATTGCGCATGTGTGCGCATGCATAGTTGTGCAGAGGGCTGGCCTGTAGACAGGAATGACAGAACACCTGTCAGGTAATACATCCATCCAAACAGCTTGCAGTGCGCACAGCCGGTGTTCTGAAGAATTGTGCGTCTCGAATGTTCCACGTCCCGACAATACTGCGCATGCGTGTGCATGTCCGTGCATGCGCAGTTGTGCGCAGAGGGCAGGAATGACATTCGACAGTAATCACATCTCGTCAGAACACCGGTCAGGGCGCAGAGTAATACATTTTTTTGTCACCGTTGTTGCAAAAATTACACGTATATAAGATATTATACGGTCTGTGCTCTCACACAATTAACCAATCAGATTCTTGGAAAAAATGTAATTGGATTAGAATTCTCTTTATACTGACATTATAGCACCACATCACAGATATGTATAGACTTTTCACTGATACAACTTCAAGAAAAGGCAGTTGAACAAAGGATGTCACTGTACATCGTCTTCATAGACTTCACAATTCTGTGGAAAGGGACGCCTTATGGTACATTCTGGAGAAGTATGGATGTCCATCAAAGCTGCTGGCTGTCAGCAAGGCCTTCCACATGGACATCACATTGAAAGTCATCTTATCACTTGCAGTATGGCATCTGCAGTAAATGCAGTCCATCTGAATGACACAGCAGAAACTTACATTCATCAGACCAGATGAAATCTTTTATTGTACAATTTTTCTTAGCTTACGCTCACCGTATCTTCACTTTCCTGTCCATCTGTTTCAAGGTTTGTTTCAAGGTTTGCCCACAGAAATTGTTTTCTACATATTTTGTTTGTAACAAGTGCTTATTTGAGTTACTGGTGACATTCTATCAGCTTGAACAAGTATGGCCATTCTTCTCACACCTCTCCCATCATCCAGAGAAGCACTGATCACTGGGTGCTTCTTTTTTCTGACCATTTTCTGCGTACTCACCTCCCATGAAAGGTGCCCACTACACACCAGAAGCAACTCTGGCATTAAGGAGCTTGCCAAAGGGCCCTTAGTGATTGTCTGGGCTGGCTGGGGTTTGAACCGAGGATCCTCTGGTTTCAAGCCCCCATTGTCTGATCTGACTGGGGTTTCAATTTTAATTCAATTTTCAATTTTAGATGTCCTAGAAATTTAGAAATCACATGTACATAAGAATTCACAAAAAAGAATTCACGGAATTGAGTTCAGGTGTATCCTGTTTTCACTGATCATCCTTGAGATGTTTCTACAGCTTAACTGGAGTCCACCTAGGGTAAATTCAGTTGATTGGACCTGATTTGGAAAGGCACACACCTGTCTACATATAAGGTCCCACAGTTGACAGTGCATGTCAGAACACAAACCAAGCATGAAGTCCAAGGAATTGTCTGTAGACCTGTGAGATCGGATTGTCTCAAGGCACAAATCATGGTGACCTCCATCATCCTTAAATGGAAGAAGTTTGGATCCACCAGGATTCTTCCTACAGCTGCCTCCCGTCTACACTGAACGATTGGGGGAGAAGGACCTTAGTCAGGGAGGTGCCCAAGAACCCGATGGTCACTCTGTCAGAGCATTCCTCTGAGGAGAGAGGACAACTTTCCAGAGGACAACCATTTCTGTAACAGTCCACCAATCAGTTTTGTATAGTAGAGTGGCCAGACAGAAGCCACTCCTTAGAAACCGACAAATGGCAGCCCACCTGGAGTTTGCCAAAAGGCACCTAAAGGATTTTCAGACCATGAGAAACAAAATTCTCTGGTCTGATGAGACAAAAATTGAACTCTTTGACGGGAATACCAGGTGTCATGTTTGGAGGAAACCAGGCACCAGCTCTACAGTGAAGCATGGTGGTGGCAACATCATGCTGTGGGGATGTTTTTCAGTGGCAAGAACTGGGAGATGAGTCAGGATTGAGGGAAAGATGAATGCAGCAATGCACAGAGACATCCTGGATCAAAACCTGCTCCACAGTGCTCTTGACCTAAGACTGGGCCAATGGTTCATCTTTCAGCAGGACAATGACCCTAAGCACACAGCCAAGATATCAAAGTAGTGGCTTTAGGACAACTCTGTGAATGTCCTTGAGTATCCCAGGCACAGCCCAGACCTGAATCCGATTGAACATCTCTGGAGAGATCTAAAATGGCCGTGCACCGATGCTCCCCATCAAACCTGATGGAGCTTGAGAGGTGCTGCAAAGAGGAATGGGCAAAAACTACAGAAAAATAGGTGCGCCAAGTTTGTGGCATTATATTCAAGAAGTCTTGAGGGTGTAATTGCTGACAAAGGTGCATCAGCAAGGTAGTGAACAAAGGCTGTGAAGAGTGCTGTACATGTGATTTCTTAGCTTTTTATTTTTAATAAATTTGCAAAAATAAAACAAAAAAAACTTTTTCATGGTGTCATTATGGGGTGTTGTGAGTAGAATTTTGAGGAAAAAATGTGGAAAAAGTGACGCGCTGTGAATACTTTCCAGTTGCACTGTAATGAATAAATATTCAGGATATTACCCTTCTGAACATGTGCATCCATTTCACAAATGCCAGTCTGGAACACATCTCTACAAGAGGCGGGTTCCTTTGAGTGTCATGACACAGTCACATGTTCATGCACAAATAAGCAGCCTTCTCCCAAAAGTGGCATTTCACATTATGATACCTTTACTGTGTAATATTGTATATAAGCATTATATTTGCTTAAGTAATGAAGCATCCATCCTTCCATCGCTTTCCCTTGATGAGTTAATTTCTCTCCCATTGCCTCTTGTCCAAATGACCCTGACGACCCTGGAGAATCTCCTAACAGCCTCCTCTTGCCCATCAGGATTGATCGTCCACAGCACCCTGTCAGACACGATCAATACATCATTCCTTCAGTAATGAGGCTCTGCTCACTTGCCGCCTTTTCCTTCCCTGCATCCCTTTACTTCCATTTTATTATTATTTCTTGCAGCAGATCGATGCTGGAAAACAGGCATACTGTAAACCACACCACAATTAGAGAAGCCCCAAATCTTGTAGAATCCATCTCCATCACAACAGTGGGCAAATAAAACACAAAGAGCAGTGAAATCTAAAGAGATTCTGTAGAATGAAATCACTTAAATAATAAAGAGAGCAGAACTGCACTTCAGATATAAACACATATGTCTGTCGCTATATTTTATTCATATATGCTTAACAACCAGCTGTGTTGGCCACCAGACCTACATTTTGGAAATGAAAGGAACTGGCAAACAAGCTCATTTTAAGCTACGTGTAACTGCAAACCTAGACAGACAGAGAGAGAGAAGAAAGAAATGTCTGGTCCGGCTACATTCATACATATATACAGTATAATTATGTATGAATGAGCATTACACAAAGATAAGAGAAAAAAGAAACATTTTAGTTTATATGTAATTAGTGTAGAAAATGTTAATTTTTCTGAAATAACTGACAAAAAATTATAACTTTTTTCCCAATATTCACATTTTTTTTAAATGGACTTGTAAAAGCTGTATTTTGGGAAAATAAACACATTTGATTACAACTAATTTAGAAAAAAAAATGTATTTTCCTGAAGAGAAAAGAAAAGAAGAATACATAAACATGTGCTCACATACATATACAAACTTATGTGAGAGAAAATGATGACACACTTGAATGCACACATTCAAAAGTGTAAAATGTTGATCTATTTCCAACCCATTAAGTAGATGTCTGCAGAAAATATTGTATTTGCTATACTGTGAAGAAAAGACATGCTTTATGGTGAGATAATTTAATAAACAGAATCCTTAATTAGAATGCTTTTGCTGGGGGAAGCACCGATGTCATATTTAATGCAGCGATGTCTGTTGTGTGGGCCGCTGAAGAGGAGGTACTGCTGGCCCACCACCACAAGATGGCGCCCTGCTTGAAGTGCGGGCTTCAAGCACGAGAGGGCGTCGGAGCGACTGGGAGTGACAGCTGTCACTCATCCACTACTCATCACCACCACCATAAAGGCCGGACTGCAACTCCACCTCCCCAACGAGAAATCAGCTACCATTCAGGTAATTACTTCTCTGCTGAACCTTAACCTGAGCATCAGTCTGATCTCTTTTGCAGCCGTTTTCCTGGGACGGATACCCTGTCTGCTGAGTTGGCATTTGGTGTGGACTGCGATGGCTTCGCCTCCCACCCCACCCAGATAAGTGGTTATCTCGGGAGCTGCACGAGTGTGTGATTGGAGGTGGAGATTTTCACTCCTAACTGTATACAGACTGTGGGATTACTGAGTGTGCGAACTCACACTCATCAGTACTGTCTCTGTTCTCTGCCAGCAGTACCGGGTCTGACTGCTGAAGACAGCGGCCACCTGGGGCGCAGGGCTTGGCGGCTCCGGTGTTCTTCAGCTCCGTTGGTGGTGGAAGCTGTGTGGGATCTGGCTCTTCTCTCGCCAGACGTCTTCTATCATCGAGCCTGCCCACACATCACCTTGTGTATAATTGACATTCCACCATATTGTTATTGTCTGTACTTTGTTGTGCGATTCACAACATTAAATTGATACTTTTGGCTTATCCATTGTCCGTTCATTAACGCCCCCTGTTGTGGGTCCGTGTCACGACACTTTCACAACAGATGTCAACATTTCACCCATTGAAATTTAATGACATCATAAATCTTTGTCTTGCACTTCATTGTCTGGGAGTTGTGTATTTTTTTAATGGAAGTTAAAACTGGCAGTGACTGTGCCAGAGGTGATTACTACAATGTCATTGCATTAGCAGCTGGTTTATGTAGAGTCAAAAAATAAGCATGGAAGTAATTTGATCATTGAATTATAGATTTAACATGCCTGTGTAGTTTGGCCTGTTTGAGGGTAGCGTTGCTGATGCGAGGAAAGCAGGCAGTGTGCAGGGCAGTCTTGTGGAACTGCAGCAGTAATTAGTCAATCGGCCGCCAGCTCCCTGTGAAGTCCAGTCTTTGAAGGAGGGATCTCAAGCCAACCGGTGACCCCTCTGATGTATGTTTGTGAATCTTTCAAGGGAGTGAGATCTGCTAACGAGGGCTCATCTATTACTATTTGGAATCTAATTAGCATCACTGGACAACTGGATCAAGGCCAAGCAAGAGTGGCTCAACCTGAGCTCTGACCTTGGCGTCCAACAGGGCAGCAACAGCAGCAGAGTGGAGTCTCTAGAGAGGGGACAGGGCCTCATCAGCCCTGACATAAAGATCAGTCACACAAAGGCCTTTGTTGGGGAAGAAAGTGGCCCCCAAAACAAACATATGTGCATCAGTGATGTATAGCTGTGGTTGTTTATAGTGGTATAAGGTTTTTGCTTTTCAAAAAAGGAGTTTACATAACAGTATCACACTGCACTGCTATGATAGGTCACACTTGTTTTGATAAATGTTTTAACAGACCTTTAACCTTTTAGGGTTCAACTCTCTGACACTTGAGAGTTTCGAAGGCCCATAGGGATATGATAGTATACAGTGATCATGAGCAGTGATTTACAAGGTTGGGTAGGATTACTTTGAAAGAATACATGTGGATTACATGTATGTATGTACATACATTTGGATTACTTGTAATATGATTATTTTTGGATTACATTTCAAAGTAATCCTACCCAACCTTGGTGATTTAGTGGATGCTTATGACCAGTGTTGCCACAGTTACTTTGAAAAAGTAATACAATTACTGATTACTGATTACTCCTTGAAAACGTAACTTAGTTACTTTACTGATTACTCAATTGTAAAAGTAACTAAGTTAGATTACTAGTTACTTTTTTAGTTACTTTCCCCAGGTGCCGACAACAACCCTCTGCCACCTCAACATGACAATGATACTTGTTTTGCCAAAACTCCCTTTATAGTCACCCTTTCTTGACTTCAATGAAAATAAATACTTGTTTTATAAAAAGTAAAATAAAGACCTCTTTCTTGACCTCATATTTAACTGTTGACAGCACTGTAACAGTAAACCTGCCATTTCTAACCTACTTTGTTTATAAATGTAACTATTAAATTCTTTCTAACATTTTTCTAACATTTAAATTCTCTCTAAACATTTTACTCGTCGAAATTATTATTATTATAGTAGTATTAGTAGTTGTAGTAAAGAAAAAAGCCTTAAAAACTGGACCTTTAATCTAGGGGTGTTGTGGGGGGGCACATCCTTGCACCACGCCCCCATTCAATCTGGATTCGCCCCTGCTTTGGCATTTGAGCACAAAGAATGGATAACATTTATTTATGCAGAAAACATGACCAGATTTAAAGGTAAGAAAGTTTTATTGTGTTTTCACATCATGTGGTCCTCAGAAAGAGAGTTTAGGTGCATTTGAGTGGAAAATAGTAGTAGTTGTTGACGCATCACGGAGGATCAGCTGTTTTTAACCAGCAGATACGGAGCGGCTCAGATCAGAATTCTAAATAAAGGAGGAAAAAAGCATAAAAATGTCTGTAAAGCTCAGTGCAGGTGTGCTGCAACCCACAATGCAAAAATAATAGTAACGCACAGTGACTTGGAGAAGTAACTTTAATTTGATTACTGATTTGGAAAGATTAATGCGTTAGATTACTCATTACTAAAAAAGTGGTTAGATTAGAGTAACGCATCACTGCTTATGACCCACTAGTCTTCATCAAGACTGATGTTACACACATAAAACCTGGACCTACTATACAGAATGGTAGAAACGCCTGCCATGAAATCCTCTGTTCGCAGGTGTTGTGTCAAAACCTGTATGACTGTACTGACTAACATAGGGTAGCTTTTGCATAGTGGAGAGCCTTGTAGCACATAGCGCAGTGCAAGTGTCATTACTACTTTCCACACAATGCAAGATTACCTTGACTCATCTGTGTGCATTGGGTTTAAAATGAGGCATGATCATACATTGCTACCAAGGCAGCAGAAAGCAATGGCACAAAAGAACACCAAAATCCTGGTCTAAAGTTGATTTTTTTCTGCTATTTTTACACTGTGACTGCTCTTATTTATTTCTCTGGTTGCTAATCAATCAATCAATCAATCAATCTATCTATCTATCTATCTATCTATCTATCTATCTATCTATCTATCTATCTATCTATCTATCTATCTATCTATCTATCTATCTATCTATCTATCTATCTATCTATCTATCTATCTTCAGAGATGCCTTACAATTCACAACACAAATGGTAAAATGGTAAATGGACTGCATTTATATAGTGCTTTCCATCTGCATCAGACGCTCAAAGTCCTTTACAAATAATGCCTCACATTCACCCCGATGTCAGGGTGCTGCCATACAAGGTGCTCACTACACACCGGGAGCAACTAGGGAGCAACAATGTCAAAAGACAAAAAAAAAAAAAAAAAAATACACATTGACAATTCAGAACACAATAAAAGTAATCATTATTGGGAAAATATGCAAAACTTTATGTTCGTGTGTCACTACTTCACCTCAGAAGCTTTTGTGTCTTCTCAGAAAAATGATCCAGTCACGCTTTGCCAGAAAACCTCTCACTTAAGTCTAAACAGCAATACACCAGGTTCTAGTGTACCTGGCTCTTAAAGGGAATGACAGATGACAGGTTGCTATTAGAACAAACCAGTGACTAATTAGGTGATTAAACAACCCATTTGCATCCCGTGTCTTATGACACGGGGTAAATATGCACAATTATCTCCACTGTGGACTTCTCCATGCTAGCAGACAACATTAATAATATTGTTGGCTTTTCAGTGGTGAGAAGAAGTGGTTTACTTTGATGACTTTGATGTTTTTGGCTTGCCCTATACACTTACATTGGATAGCTGTTTAGCCTGTGATGGTGTGAACATTGTCACTCAGTACTGGACCAATTACAATCATATTTCTCCTGACTGAAAATGGCAACACAAAAATATCTAAAAATAGGGTCCAGGGTTCAAACTGAGGGAGTTCCCCTTTAAGCAGGATGACTTGCATCAGTATGCAATTTGGAGACAGTGAATCAATGGAGCCTGGAGGACTTTCTACTCTCTGTCTTTGTCACAGCTTCACTATTAATGAGCAGGAACTAGGGCCTGTCCACTCCCCTCATGGTCACACACTAAATTACCAGTCGTGAATCAACACAGCATTTATGGGCAATCACAAATTAAAGTGGCTAAATCGGCAAGGACAACCAAACCTTGTATAAACACAAGGATCACAGGGTAGGCTAAGAATACAACCTAAGGAAGCCAATAACTGTGTAAATTAACAGAGAAATAAGACTACAGTCTGAAAAGAACAGTATCGTCCTCCCGGTCCTCAATGGACATATTTGGTTTAGTGCGTGTTGGGATCAATGGTCGCATTGTAAAAATGCCAGGGCAAGCACTTTGCAAGGCACTTCAACTCATGAAAACACAAACACAGGGGAAAACAACGAAGATATAAAGACAAAAAAAAGGAGAGACAGAGCAATATTGCAACAAACAAGAGCCATGGTAAAATAATAAATAGGTAAACAAATCGCAAAGCTGAAGGGGAAAAAGCTTTTAAAAATTTAAGCACATCCGCAAGAGACGCTGCAGGATGACCTGTAATGGAGAGCTTGGGAAGCGGAGGAGTAGTAAAAGCCTGATAAAATAAGAGACTGTAACCTCACTCCACTTAGCTATCACACAAAGAGATGCTTGAGGGATTCGGCGAACAATATCACCATAAAGTCAGTCCACTGCATGCTGCATGCCAGAAGCTGTTTTTAAGCTTCATATAGAGGTGTAAATGACAAATGTTAACACAGAAATTCACAGTAAGGAAAGAAATATTTGGAGAAAAATGTTTGTGTGTGATTGAAAGGGATAAAAACTCAAGAAAATGTTCCATACTGCATGTCTAGCTAGAGCATAAACCCTGAAACGCCAACATACAGCCAGTCATGTGTGACGGTTATGTTCACAATAATCACCAACCCTTATCATTACAACCTTGAAAAACCAGAGTTACGTGTAATGACTAATCTTCAAATTCCCATTTCATTACACCTACTTTTTAAAGAGATTTGGAGCTGAAGGAATTGATGCATCAATTGATGGAGGATGGTGATGGGATCACCCCTGTGTATTTGTGATTGTGTACAAGCTATTTTGGTGAGTGATTAATGCGGCTGTGATGACAAGTGGTCACAGTCAACTACGAGAAGTCAGGACCTAACTTATTTTCTTGTGGTTGATTAGACGAGTAATTCAGATTTTCCTACACAGCTATCAAAAACAGAAAGAGTTTACCCTAGGAGAGATTGCTTCCCCAAGGACAGAGCTCAAACAGGAACCAATACAGGCCAAGATCCACCAGCAGCCACCACTCCCTTTACTTAAGAGCTTTGTAGATTTGTAGATTGCTCTGTTTTTGTCATGTTTTCAACTTGTAGTTCTTTTTTGTTGTTTTTCTTTAAAATTAAAGACAATTTGGAATTTCACAAATTTGACATTATTCATTTATGCCAAAATTCGATGACTAGTGTTACCTTACTAGTTGACTAATACTTTTTGACAGACACCACAACCTTCGTAATTCACAGAGTGCAGCAACATCATATAACGCAGAGCATTTGAATTAGGAAAGAGTCAGCATATGACTCCTTTATGCTCAGTGGAGATCTCTGGATCAAGGTGCTGAGACAGACTTGGGTAGTAGTGTGGAAAGCGATTTGTAATTATCAAAACCACTATCCAGTTTAACTTTTATAAAACTCAACCTTTAAAGAATTTAACACTGTTGATCCTATGCCCTTGCTCCATGGTTCCTAACTCTGTTTGCAATTCCCCAGACCAGACAGAAGCATTCTTACAATTTACTCTCTGGTAGAGTGTACAGTGGAAGTGCTGTAGGCTAGTTGGATGTGCCCCAGTTCCACTGGTGGAAAGCTTCTGTACACTATACACTGCTGGGAAAACCTATTTGTAATGGTCTGCTGGAAGTTGCAGGCACAAGTTGCACAAGGTGGCCATGAGGTGGGTCATGCAACTTCCAGATTGGATGCCCCCTGTGTAGGAAACACCATGTGACCCAGTTGCCATCATTTTTGGCAACAGATAACTGACCACTGATGAGTTATGCTAGCATATGGTTTTGTATACCTGTGGGCCTTCCCGAACATGGGCTACAGAAGAGCAAAAGCATAACTACCACATGCAACAGACCAAGGTTATGATTTCACTCCATGGCTTATGACCCCGCTTGCACACCCCCAAACCAGGCAGGTGAACTGAGCACTTATGAGATACACTACCAAATGGTTTCTAAACCTGTGGACCTTTCCTAATGTGGGCTACAGAAGCATAAAAATGTGACTACTGTATGCAGCAGAGAGAAGTTCTGCCTTCACTCCATGGCTCATGACCTCACTTACACAACTCTGAACAGGGCAGGTGAACTGACCACTTAATAGGTACACTACAAAATGGTTTCTAGACCTGTGAGCCTTCCGTAACATGGGTTAGGGAAGAGTAAAAGCATGAGTGCTGTATGCAGCAGATCGAGGTTATGCCTTCACTCCATGGCTCATGACCCTACTTGCAGACCCTAAACCAGGCAGGCGAACTGACCACTTATGAGGTATGTTAGTAAATTGTTTCTATACTTTTGTCAGGGTGGGTCCTGGCTTGGGACGATGTATGGGTTTGTACCCTATTGTCATCTGCCTCCCCTGATTTGATCCTTTTGGTTGCCTTTTGATCATTTTGTATATGTTTTCTGTGGTTGTGTTTATTATGTATCTTTGGTGTTGTATTATCTTGTTGTATTTTTTTTGTTTTTGGTAATGTTTCCTGTGATCATTTGTTCTAGTCATTACATTGTTTTGCTGTTGTTGTGTGGGCCGCTGAAGAGGAGGTACTGCTGGCCCACCACCACAAGATGGCGCCCTGCTTGAAGTGCGGGCTTCAAGCACGAGAGGGCGTCGGCTTTGCTGGAGGTGACAGCTGTCATCAATCAACACAAGCTGTCACCCATCACCACCACTACAAAGACCGGACTGCAACTCCACCTCCTCGCCGAGAAATCAACTACCATTCAGGTAATTTCTCTGCTGCCTGACACTGTGTGTGTTTAACCTGAACTTCTATTTGCAGTCGTTTTCCTGGAGTGTTTCCTTATCTGGAGGATTGGCGTTTGGTGTGACAGCGACGGCTTCGCCTCACACCCCAACTCAGATAAGTGGTTGACCAGGAGCTGCACGAGTGTGTGTGATTGGAGGTGGAGGTTTTCCCTCCTTTACTTAAGACAGACTGTGGGATTACTGAGTGTGCAAACTCACACTCATCTGGACTGTCTCTGTTTTCTGCCAGCAGTACCGGGTCTGACTGCTGAAGACAGTGGCCACCTGGGGCGCAGGGCTTGGCGGCTCCGGTGTTCTTCAGCTCCGTTGGTGGTGGAAGCTGTGTGGGGATCCAGCTCTTCTCTCGCCAGGCGTCTTCTATCGTCGAGCCTGCCCACACGTCACCTGGTGTATGATTGACAGTCACCATATTGTTATTGTCTGTACGTTGTTATGCGATTCACAACATTAAATTGTTACTTTTTGGCTTATCCATTGTCCGTTCATTAACGCCCCCTGTTGTGGGTCCGTGTCACGTCACTTTCACAACAGGATTTCTCGGCCAGCGTCATGGATCCCGAGGGGCGTCAACCATCGCTTGAACAGCCAATGGGAGAGCGAGGTGCACAGGCAGGAGGCATGTTGGGTGAGCTGCAGCACATCTTAACCGCCTTTGCCGCTCGGTTGGACTTAGTTACCGAGCAGAGCAGTGTTCTCAATCGCAGGATAGAGGCTCTCACCGCCCAGGTGGAAGCGCATGCTCAGGGCGCTGCTGCAGCACCTCCTCCTGCTGACCATGTGCCAGAAACAGACATTCCGCTGGTCGTTCAACGACCCCCCCCACCTTCCCCTGAAGCATACATAAGCCCTCCGGAGCCGTACGGAGGCTGTGTGGAGACGTGCCGGACTTCTTGATGCAGTGCTCGCTCGTCTTTTCACAGCGTCCCGTCATGTACGCGTCAGACGCCAGCCGGGTGGCTTACGTTATAAATTTGCTTCGAGGAGAGGCACGCGCCTGGGCTACGGCGCTTTGGGAGCAGAATTCACGGCTCCTAACGGTTTATACTGAGTTTGTGAGGGAGTTCCGACAGGTGTTCGACCACCCTCATAGAGGCGAGACCGCTTCAAGTGTGCTGCTGTCGATAAGACAGGGGCGTCGGAGCGCAGCGAAGTATGCAGTCGACTTCCGCATCGCGGCAGCGCGAGCCGGCTGGAATACTGTTGCGCTCCGCGCCGCCTTTATAAACGGACTGTCTCTGGTCCTTAAGGAGCACCTGGTGGCGAAGGACGAGCCGCGGGATTTAGATGGGCTTATCGACCTGGTTATACGGTTAGACAACCGATTAACAGAACACCGACGGGAGCGAGACGAAGGGCGTGGTCAGGCACAAGCCGTCCCTCTTCCTCCCGGGTCTGAAAGGGAGCCGACTTCCCCACGCTCCACTGCCAGGGCTCTCCACGTGACAACAGCTCCCCCTGCTGACGTTGCTATGGAAACGAGCAGGGCCAAAAAACGATCAGAACAGAGACAAAGGAGGCTGATCCGTGGAGAGTGTTTTCTCTGCAGCTCTACTGAGCACACACAGAGAGAATGCCCCAAATGATCAAAACAGCAGCACTCGTCCTTAGAGACTGGGCTAAGGGTGGGTCACAATACCCACGCGGGGAAACGCCGTAAATCTGCACGAATCCCAGTCACGATCCGGGGGTGGGGATTTAACCCTTCACGCCCCAGCACTGGTGGACACGGGGTCGGAGGGGAATCTGCTGGATAGCAGATGGGCAAAGGAGGTTGGGCTCCCTCTAGTGGCCTTACCGTCACCATTGTCGGTGCGGGCACTAGATGGCACCCTTCTTCCACTAATCACACACCAGACTCAGCCAGTGACATTGGTGGTGTCTGGGAATCACAGGGAGGAGATTGTGTTTTATGTAACACCTTCTACCTCCCGAGTGATTTTGGGTTTTCCATGGGTGTTAAAACACAATCCCCGGATTGATTGGCCGTCTGGGGTTGTGGTTCAGTGGAGCGAAACCTGCCACCCGGGAGTGTTTAGGATCCTCGGTTCCACCCGGTGTGACAGCTAAGGAGGAGGTTTTAGTCCCCCCCAATCTGGCGGCGGTGCCAGCCGAGTACCACGACCTTGCTGACGTCTTCAGCAAGGATCTGGCACTCACGCTGCCCCCGCACCGTCCGTACGATTGTGCCATTGATTTGATACCGGGCGCTGAGTACCCGTCTAGCAGGCTGTACAACCCCTGACGTCCGGAACGCGAATCAATGGAGACCTACATCTTGGACTCGTTAGCTGCCGGGTTGATCCGGAACTCCACCTCCCCGATGGGTGCTGGTTTCTTTTTTGTGGGCAAGAAGGACGGCGGACTCCGTCCATGCATTGATTACAGAGGGCTGACGAGATCACGGTTTGCAACCGATACCCATTACCTCTGTTGGATTCAGTGTTCACGCCCCTGCATGGAGCCCAAATCTTCACAAAATTGGATCTTAGGAATGCTTATCACCTGGTTCGATCCGGGAGGGAGACGAGTGGGAGACGGCATTTAACACCCAGGTAGGTCACTTTGAGTACCTGGTCATGCCGTTCGGCCTCACCAATGCGCCCGCGACGTTCCAAGCATTGGTTAATGACGTCTTGCGGGACTTCCTGCATTGGTTTGTCTTCGTATATCTAGACGATATACTCATTTTTTCTCCGATCCTGAGACCCATGTTAAGCATGTACGTCAGGTCCTACAAGCGTTGTTGGAGAACCGGCTGTTTGTGAAGGGCGAGAAGTGTGAGTTCCAACCGCACTTCTTTGTCCTTCTTGGGGTTCATCTCTCCTCCAACTCCGTCGCCCCTGATCCGGCCAAGGTTGCGGCGGTGAGAGATTGGCCCCAACCAATGAACCGTAGGAAAATACAACAGTTCCTCGGTTTTGCAAAATTCTACCGGAGGTTCATCAAGGGCTACAGTCAGGTAGTTAGCCCCCTGACAGCCCTGACCTCCACAAAAGTCCCTTCACCTGGTCGGATCGGTGCGAAGACCGCGTTTAGGGAGTTGAAACGCCGGTTCTCGACTGCACCGGTTCTGGTGCAGCCCGATCCCCAAGGGCCAGTTTGTTGTTGAAGTGGATGCGTCTGACTCAGGGATAGGAGCCGTGCTATCCCAGAGCGGGGAGTCCGACAAGGTTCTCCATCCAGGTGCCTACTTTTCCCGCAGGTTGACCCCCGCTGAACGGAACTATGACGTCGGCAATCGGGAACTTCTTGCGGTGAAGGAGGCTCTTGAAGAGTGGAGACACCGGGTGGAGGGAGCATCGGTACCATTTACAGTTTTCACGGACCATCGGAACCTGGAGTACATCCGACCGCGAAGCGTCTGAACCCCAGGCAAGCCCGCTGGTCGCTGTTCTTCGGGCGTTTTGACTTCCGGATCACCTACCGCCCCGGGACAAAGAACCAACGATCTGACGCCCTGTCCCGGGTGCACGAAGAGGAGTCAAGACCGAGCTGTCAGACCCCCCTGAAAACCATCATCCCCGAGTCCACTGTCGTGGCCGCCCTTACCTGGGACGTGGAGAAGACCGTCCGGGAGGCCCTGACTGGAGCCCGGACCCGGGGACTGGTCCGAAGAACAACTGTACGTCCACCAGAGGCCAGGGCTGCGGTCCTTGACTTCTGTTCACGGTTCCAAGCTCTCCTGTCACCCAGGGGTGCGAAGAACCATGGCAGTGGTCCGGCAGCGCTTCTGGTGGGCGTCTATGGAAGCCGACGTCTGGGAGTATGTCCAGGCCTGCACCACCTGTGCCAGGGGCAAAGTTGACCATCACAAGGCCCAAGGCCTCCTCAGCCTCTGCCAGTGCCTCGTCGCCCCTGGTCTCATATTGGCCTGGACTTTGTCACGGGCCTCCCGCCGTCCCAGGGAAACACCACCATCCTAACGATAGTGGACCGGTTCTCCAAGGCGGCCCACTTCGTGGCCCTCCCGAAGCTCCCGACGGCCCAGGAGACTCCAGACCTCCTGGTCCACCAACGTCGTGCGTCTGCATGGGATTCCATCAGACCATTGTCTCGGATCGTGGTCCGCAGTTCTCCTCCCAGGTCTGGCCGAGTTTCTGTAGGGAACTGGGCCACCGTCAGTCTCTCGTCTTGGGTACCACCCCCAGATGAACGGGCAGGCAGAGCGGACAAACCAGGAACTGGAGCAGGCCCTCCGTTGCGTGACCTCCGCGCACCCGACGGCCTGGAGTGACCATCTGGCCTGGATCGAGTACACTCATAACAGCCAAGTCTCGTCTGCCACCGGCCTCTCCCCATTTGAAGTGTGTTTGGGGTACCAGCCACCATTGTTCCCGCTAGTGGAGGGAGAGGTCGGGGTGCCCTCGGTCCAGGCCCATCTGAGAAGGTGCCGTCGGGTGTGGCATACTGCCCGCTCTGCCCTGCTCAAAGCCCGGACGAGGGCCAAGAACCATGCAGACCGCTGGCATGCCCCGCCCTGCGTACCAGCCTGGGCAGTAGGTTTGGCTTTCCCACAAAGGACATTCCCCTGCAAGTGGAATCCCAAAAGTTGAAGGACAGATACATCGGACCTTTCCCCATCCTCAAGGTCCTCAGTCCAGCTGCAGTGAAGCTGAAGCTGCCAGCTTCACTGCGGATCCACCTGGTTTTCCATGTGTCCCCACATCAAACCTCACCACGTGTCACCCCTCTGTACCCCCGGACCGCGCCGCCTCCTGCCCGGATCATCGACGGGGAGCCGGCTTGGACCGTGCGCCGGCTCCTGGACGTCCGTCAGAAGGGCCGGGGGTTCCAGTATTTGGTGGACTGGGAGGGGTATGGACCCGAAGAACGCTCCTGGGTAAAGAGGAGCTTCATCCTGGACCCGGCCCTCCTGACCGACTTCTACCCGGCGGGCACCTGGACAAGCCTGGTCGGGCGCCAGGAGGCGCCCGTTGAGGGGGGGGTCCTGTTGTGTGGGCTGCTGAAGAGGAGGTACTGCTGGCCCACCACAACAAGATGGCGCCCTGCTTGAAGTGCGGGCTTCAAGCACGAGAGGGCATCGGCTTTGCTGGAGGTGACAGCTGTCATCAATCAACACAAGCTGTCACCCATCACCACCACTACAAAGACCGGACTGCAACTCCACCTCCTCGCCGAGAAATCAACTACCATTCAGGTAATTTCTCTGCTGCCTGACACTGTGTGTGTTTAACCTGAACTTCTATTTGCAGCCGTTTTCCTGGAGTGTTTCCTTAATCTGGAGGATTGGCGTTTGGTGTGACAGCGACGGCTTCGCCTCACACCCCAACTCAGATAAGTGGTTGAACCAGGAGCTGCACGAGTGTGTGTGATTGGAGGTGGAGGTTTTCCCTCCTTTACTTAAGACAGACTGTGGGATTACTGAGTGTGCGAACTCACACTCATCTGGACTGTCTCTGTTTTCTGCCAGCAGTACCGGGTCTGACTGCTGAAGACAGCGGCCACCTGGGGCGCAGGGCTTGCGGATCCGGTGTTCTTCAGCTCCGTTGGTGGTGGAAGCTGTGTGGGGATCCAGCTCTTCTCTCGCCAGGCGTCTTCTATCGTCGAGCCTGCCCACACGTCCACCTGGTGTATGATTGACAGTCACCATATTGTTATTGTCTGTACGTTGTTGTGCGATTCACAACATTAAATTGTTACTTTTTGCTTATCCATTGTCCGTTCATTAACGCCCCCTGTTGTGGGTCCGTGTCACGTCACTTTTCACAACAGCTGTAGGTTCTGGTTTTATTTCTGTTCTTTCTTTATTTTCTGTGATGGTTATTAGTTATACTTCAGCCATGTTCTGTTCTACTTTGGGTTATAATCGGTTCTATCTTATTTGCTGTGTCTGTGATGTCATATTCAGATTTGGTTCAAAGTTGTGTTTATAGTCTTATTATTCTTGTGCTATTTTTAGGTCTGTCACTCTGTTTCCTAGTTTACCCTTTATTTGGGTTCACGTTTCCTTTTATTGGTCTGTGGGCATGTTATACTTTCACCATTGGTTTTCATTCACTGACTCCTTTTGCTTTTGATCTGCTTGGTTTTCATTCGCACTCTCTCTTGCTTCTCATCCCGTCTCTTTGTTTCACCAGACCACTCCCTCCTTCCAGAACCCTCGATCACACGTGCACGTTGTTACATCACTTGTTATTTAAGCTCTCACTTCCTCACTGCGGTGCCAGCTCGTTGATCTTTGTATCTTCGTTCCAGCCCTGATCTTGCCTCATTTGCCTCAGTGTTTTTTTGACCTTGTTCTATTTATCTGGATTTTGCCTTCTGCCTTTGCCTCCGATATTGTGTCTCTCAGTGCCTTTGACCTCATCCTGTTCCTGACCACGCATTTTTGCCTGCCCTCATCTGTACCTTTGCTATGCTGACTGCCTTTCTGTGTACTGGAACCTGAACTGTTTGTGAGATAAAGTTTATTGTTACATCGTAGGTTTCGTCTGAGAGTTGCATTTGTGTCCACCCACCTTCTGTGCCAAATGACCACATATCTTGACACCTTTGGGCCTGTGAAGCCCTTTGACACCATAAATGGTAATATTTTGCTTTAAATACATACAGTATCTACTTTAAATGGCTGTGAATATCAAGTAAGGATTTTTTTTTATGTTGTTTAACACAGACACAAATGAGATCAAAGTTGTGGAATATCATATAATATTAAAAAATTTGCAGGACTACATCAGACACAATTTCACTTTGTGTATGTGATGCATAGGCTCTACTGTTATGATGACAATGCATTGTTTAGCCTTGTTCATAAAATAATGTTGAAATAACAGCAAAAAAATGACAAACAATGACCACCAGGAGAAAAATAAATACATTTTAATGCATTTATACAGCAGATAAATACCTTCGCCAACCACTGCGTCTGTAAATGGTTGGGGATTGAGACCCTGATGTGCCTGGCAGTGGATCACTGCCTGTCACCGGTTTCAGACAATGATGCAGCTGCAGCAGCATCACTGTTAAATGGAGCGTCTGACTGGACACCTGTCAGTGGCACCTAGCCAATTATAGCTTGAATTCTTCAGACTATTTCTCAAGACAACCACCTTCTCCTGTCCACCTCCAACTGTCATCATGAAAATAAGTACGTGTATGTTTTCGTCCACTGTTATGTCAAATCATTTACTGTTAATTTGAATTACTATAATTTCTCTGTTGACACAACATTTACAGTATCACAAATGCACTTGTGTGTATGCCTTTCTGCCTTTAATAACATGTATGTAATTACACCCAACAGCACATCACACCAATACTCTGACGAAGTGAGCACCAAAGCAAATGTGAAGTCCCTCCAAAAGCAGAACATACAGATGTGACTTCATAGGAGTCACATCTTCCTATGTTGACATTATCTGGTTTGTAGATGTACGTGTTTGGATGGCTTCCAATTTGGTGTGTAGCTGCTTGAACAGAGAAAAATTTGTATGCTTTTAATATGATTTTGGTCTTGACTTCTTTTCTCCTGATCAAGGGGTGAATCCTGCCTTTGAAGCTTGATCGTTCATCCTGCCTCCCTTGATTTTTGATACTTATTCTAATGATCCTCACTAAAGGTTCAAAGCAATCGGCAAACCGGATCTAAGTTGTATCAATACGTATCAGAGGTCAGGACCTGCCCCTTGAGACAATTGTGATGACACTGCAACATCTGTGGTGAGGACCAAAGATTAGCAGATGGGAGGAAAGATCATCAAAGATGAGTGATCATCATCAAAGGTAATGATAAATGATGTGGGTGCTCAAAGCACTTTAAAATGATGATTCACATTCAAACACCAATGACAGGGTGGTTACTTGCACAGTGGGAGGAAACTGGGGATTGGTCAACGTTGCCATGGTATATTGTTTGTGTGACAGAAAGTCAAAGATCCTCTGGTCACAAGCCTATCACCTATAGTCCAAACCAACATCTCCCCACATTGATAATCAGGTTTAAAGTTACGAATTAAAGGTGTGCAATCAGGATCAATGATCATCATTACGGCCAAAAATAAGCACTTCCAATCATGGGGTCGATGAGACCAGTTAACCTTTAATTGGAATCACAGGTTAGGATCAAAGGAGACTGATCAGGATCTAAATTAAGCAATCACAATCAAACATCAGGATTAAAAGTGAGTGTTCAGGACACCACGATTGTCTATTCATAGTCAATGCACTTTGTCCCAGACCCAGATAATGGTACAAATCTTTTAGACAAAAAAAGTGTTTGTTTTTTTTTTTTAGCCCAGAGGAGGATGAGGATGCTTAAGGCTTAACTTAAAACAAAGGGGACTGTGGAACACTCACAGAGATGGGTGTTCTCTGAATACCCTTCAAGTTTAGTTTTGGAAAGCAAAAGAGTTGCCAATCCAAAAGAGTTCATCCTGACTGAAAACTGTAGTATGGGGTATTACTTTATACTTGACCAGTTATGGAAGTTAAGTCAACTCAGGTCTGGAGGTATCGCTCAGTACCCAAGCATTGCCACTATCCATCATCCTCCAGAACTGCAGGGCCAAACATCCAACCAGACCACTGCCCAAACCCATCTCTCAAAAACAGCCATCTATATTGCAATCATGTGATATGTGGGCATCTCCTTAGCTTTCTCCCCTTGCTGAAGTCCTAGCACTGATCAAACTGAGGGAAATTACAGTCTCTTTATAACTGCATGTCTGATACAAAGTCATTTCAGCAGTACCCAAGGATTTCTCACAAGAGACCTAGCACCTAAGACATTAAGTCAGCATCGTAGGACACTGGCACAACTACTGACATAACTACTGTACAGTAAGACAGGAAGCACCAGGACTCTAAAGATCTGAAACTTTGTGCTTCTGCAAATATATTGCCATCACAATACAGCTCTGTTTGTAACGTTTTAACTCTAATCTCTTCCCAGATGTGTCTCAACCTCATAGGCAGCATTCCAAGAAACTCAAATGTCACATGGGACATGAAGAAGGGTGCAATTAACCATTTTAAGCACAGATCTCTTACATTTTAGAATGTCATAAAATACAGTTCACTTGGTAGATACTAAAGTAAAACTTCAAATGACTGCATAATAAGACAGTTTCAGTTGGAGTTCTTCCAACTAAGAGTAGAGCAGACACATAATTCTTCCATATCAGATTGCTGTCACATCACAGGGTACAATCATTAAAGAATAGGGAGGGAAAACCAATCTCATAATGGCAGACACTGGAAATAAAAGCTTGCTTCTTTAATATTTATTAATATTCAGTCATTGACAGAGTAGGTAGCTCAGTGGATAAGTAGAAGGGTTTGATTCTCACTCATGCTACCTGTCAGTGGTCTTGGACAAGGAACTTCATCTGCACTGTCTCCGTCCACCCATTTGAAATGGGTACTGACTTTAGCTGTAAAAGGAACTTGCGATGGGTTGGTGTACTGCCAGATGAAGTTGTAGACTCCCATCTGCTTTGCACTACGGAATATGGAGATAGGCACCAGCAAGAACGGGCCTTGGGTGTATATTGGACTCACTTATTGTTGTTGATGTGGAAAAATAACATAATTTCTCCATGTTAGATATATTGTGTGTTAAATTGTGGTTTTTTTATTTGTTTTCTTTTCACTCTTATTCTTACTTTTCTTTGTTCTTTGTTGGTATGTGCAGGTAGAACCGGAATTAACCAGTTTCTACCATTTGGGACAAAGAGAGTTAGGTTACAATTATAAATCATATGTCTCCTGTTATTGCGCGGGTCTTGGGCAGGGGGTTGGACCTCCCTTGAATGCTCACGGTGGCCAATAAGAGAAGGATTTTGCGTACAATACATACATCCTTCGGCCTCAGGGTGTATGGTTTTCTTCAGGTTGTATAAAGCCATATTCATTGTTGAACAACTTGATAACGATTTTATCATATACAGTGGTCCCTCATTTATCGCGGGAGTTACGTTCTAAAAATAACCCACGATAGGCGAAATCCGCGAAGTAGTCAGCGTTATTTTTACAATTATTATAGGTTTTAAGGCTGTAAAACCCTCACTACACACTTTATACACTTTTCTCAAACAGGCATTAACATTTTCTCACTTTTCTCCTGTGTAAACACTCAAAGTTCAAACCTTAGTAGAAAAAAAAAATAGAACATTTCTATAAATAATTATGATGGCTTTTAGAACTAATGAATTTAATTTTAACGATCAACCTACGAGGTTGGACATGTAAGAAATTATTAATAGTGACTCACCAGTATTTCACAGTTCCACTGACCACGCCTCTTCGTCGTGGCACTCCGCTGTCCGGATTGGCTGATTACTCAGGTGGTATGAAAAATATTACCCTTCCGCGAAAAGGATGTATGCTATTTATTCTTTAGTGTTTTATCCAATCATATCGGTGTATCATTTATAGGTATATGATAATAAATATTCCGCATATGTAATTCTGTATAAAAACTGTTTGTGTCCATTTTTCAAGGTTCTGTAGGGGCGGATCTCATTTGTGAGAGAAGTTCTTGTGGAATCCAGGCCTGAGATTTTCATCATGACTTTGAATAGATTTAAAAGTGTGAAATAGTTCGAGTTTGTAATTTGTGAGGGGTAGTGTTACAGGAAGAACCTGGGTGAAATAACACCCATAAATTAAATTTTCATTGAAAGCACCTACCATTGTATTTGTGTTTTTCTTTTCTTTTTTTTTTGAGAAGCCCAGTCTACAAACAGACAGGAGAGATCACATCCCCCCTCTTCCGATTGTTGAATTGTTGAATTTCTACAGTTATTGGTAGTTGAGAAGCTTGAATCTTTGACTGGACTGGGTTGCTTGAAGTGAGGACGTTTCGCTTCCTCACGTCAAGCAACCCAGTCTAGTCGAAGATTCAAGCTTCTCTACTATGGAAACCACCTGGACAACTGAGAGCCTACACAGAAACCTCTACAGTTATTCCATTCACAGACTTACAGTATGAAGTAAATGGAGTCTGACTAAAATTGCACTCCAAAAGCCATTGTATCCAAGTAATAAAACCTATTGTCCCCACTGTGTCAGGAAATCAAATGGAACAACTTCCTAGAATTTGAACAGCTGGTTTCTGAGTAGATGCCAAATTGAAGTGTTTTGATAAAATAGAGTGGTGCAGCTGGCCTGATTTAATGGGTGTATGACTTGAATATGTGGTCCTGTACCTTTTCTTGTGTGGAGAATGACTCTTTGCAGGTCATTGAGATTTTGACAGTATGTCAAACATTAAATGTTTCAAAATGGGCCTCCACTATAAGTGCTTTGGGACCAGACCATTCACCTTGCTTCCATCTCAGTTGTGTCAGTGCACTACTGGAGGAGAGACAGCCTAATTTCAGCACTCGCTGATGTCCATTCAGCGTGAGTGATGAGGAAGCAGGCTGTCATACACACGTGTGAGCACATGGACTGAAAGACACACTTTCACACAAAATGATACCAAAACAGTAAAATCAAAGCAAGGTTAGCTGTAGTGACAAGACTGAAATGGCCTGTACCTGTCATTTAAGTCTGTTTCACACCCTCCAATTTGTGTAGCAGACCGAACGGTCCGCCCTAAAAATTGGTCCCCCTGCCTCCACTGTGCATGCATCATTTGGAGTTCAGCAGCTTGTCTGAGACAGAGTCTCTGCACCCAAAGTGATCAAATGGATTAATGGGATTATTAACCATCAGATGACAAGGTAAAACCTCTAAAATCCTTCCAAAGTCAGTTTTAAGCAGAAATTAGGCCGTTTTTAAGCAGGAAAGAGGCGAAACTCCTTGACACATTGAAATGACCAATGTGCAGTGAAACGCATCAGTTAGCAGCTCGTGTAGCCACGGTGCTGATTGCTTCCTCCGTCTTTATGATGAAACAATGCTGCATTTACGTGGAAATGATTGTTGTACAAAAGCTTCAGTTATCTGTCGCTGAGCTAGATGGTGACTGGAGTACAGTTTGAAGCAGAAACAAGGTGATAATCGGTGAACCACAGCTAATGACGCATGCACACTGAAGGCAGGGTGGACCGATTTTTAGGGGGGAACCGTTCAGTCTGCGACACTGACCTGCCTGTGCACTCTGGTGCACCACGGTACCTCCACAGTTGTTCAGTGCATTGTGTTCTGCTCGCACCTCATTCCCACTCTTCATCACATGATGGACACAAAACAGTTTCATTGTAATAAGGTGCCATTCTTCCAACCATCAAGTGCCTCTCAAGGTACGGTTGATAAAAATATGTGTAGACCTCTAAGGAAAAGCGAAAGGGAGTGAGTGAGACATGGAGAGATGGAGAGCCCCTCTGGGGGTAGGCAGACCTCCACTCTGATAAATTCTGATGAAGACAAATGAACAGGACCGATATGACCTCCCTGAGGTGAGGTATCATCTACAGGAAAACTGGCGGTGGGCATGCCTGGTTGAATGATGAAAGTCCAGACTCATTGGTGACCTGCAGGGCTGCAGCTGGGGGGGGGGGGGAACTCCAGTAACTGAGCAGCAGCATGGTTGTCAATCTATCCTGAGAAGGGGTCATAGGGCAAGTGATCTGTAGGGGGGCACTCAAAAGAGCAGTGATATGTATCTGCAACAACTTGTTTGATGCTCCCACAAACAGCGAAGTATCACATCTTATCTCAGACGAAGACATACCACAGAACAGCTTGTGTTGATGGGACCAACAACAAAAAAAGTGAACTCATTGTAGTGGAGCAGATAACTGTAACACTTGTTAATTTCTGGAAACAAGCACCATAATTGGCACACATACTTAGGCATTACTCTTAAAAAACAAAAAAAAAACAAAACCTGACTGGCCACTTGAATTTTCAATAGGCAGCCAGGGAGGGGTCAACTGAAGAACACAGGGGTCAAAATTAAAAGATAGGACTCTGGTTTAGTAAATGAAGGAACCAGAGACAGCAACTCCTCAGCTTTTGAAAGTCATCTTCTGCATCATGATTTTCCGGAGTCTTAAGCTACTTATGAACTTATGAGCTTACTAAATAAAAACCACTCACCACACTCACGCTTTTAATATAAGATGACTTACCGCCCCCTGCGAATGGCATGTATGTCCAGAAAGTAGATAGCAATAGCTATTGTTCCATTTTCGCAGTGTTCATCCTTGTCCCGAAATACATAATCATATCAAACGGCAAATGTCAGCTGTCCACAGTTTGTGATTGAAGTTGCACGCATGCAAGCACACACAGCTGCTGTAAGCAGGTGCTTTTAATTTGCCAAACAAAGAGGGTGGCAAAAGACAAAAACACTATACATTTCACTCATGGTACCAACATGAGACTGAAGTCACTCATGGTAAGAGTAACATGAGATTTAACTAAATTGACTAAACCAATAGAGTTCTAAAAACACAATGAATCAATAACATGAACAACACTGTTAAACTAACATGAACCATAAAACATTTAAAACCCCAAACCTCAAACACACATGGTGCATTGCAGCACAATGGCCATTGTTTACTGGTTAGCTAAAATTGCTAATTTTTCCAAAAATATTAGTCCATCTACTTTTTGTTTTTGCAGTGTTCATCCATATATACATATATATATATATATTATATATATATATATATATAATATATATATATATATATATATATACACACAACACACACACACACACACATGGCTGCACAACACAATCAAGTGTCGGTTGAAGTGAAACTATCCTGACTAAATTTTCTTGTGAGCTAGCCAGACTGTTCACCAGTCCATTTCCACCTGAAACACCAACACAACATACTGGAACTATGATTACCTATTGAGAATAATGCACAATTTGGCTTTAATTGACAGGCCAAACCCTGACATTGTGGAGAGGAATGTCAACATTTTTCTTTGTATGACAATATTGAAGTGACACTACAATAGAGGATGTGAATATGAATGGCTTCTGTGTTGGAGCATCAATTGGAGAGCTTCCTCTTGGGTATATTCACATAAAAAAAAATTGCAGGGACACCATTTATGTGTAGCTGTCACCACTGACTGACATGGCTAATCACACTGGATTTTGATTGGACAAGAATGAGACGGAGATAGCCATTAAGTGAATCCATGTGAGAAATGGTTCAAAACCCTGTTATTTGCTACCTAGGTAACAGATCGAAACGTGTATTGTTGAGTTCCCCACTCATCCCACCATCTTTTTTTCAAAAAAAGAGAAAAAAATGCTTGTTCAAGGCTGTCTGCACCCATGCATCAAGGAAAATAAAGTGCTGCATAAAATGCAATACAACATAGATTTTGTGTGTGTGTGTGTGGGGGGGGGGGGGGGGGGGGATTGTTGGGGGGTTGCTTTTAAGACACCTAAATAACACTGAAGCCAAATAACGACTTATTTAATTAAGAGTAATGCAAATTATAGAGTTGACAATATAAAATGTCAAAAATGACACATGAGTGTTAAAGATGTGTATGTGTTAGACATATTCATTTTACCCAACAACCCATAAAAGTCCAGTAATATTTTGAACATTTCTAGCACAAACACAAATGGACATGCATAGAGTGCAACATTGATGTCTTTCACAGAATGATAGAAATAAGTCACTGTAATTCAGTTATATATGAACCATTTATGCAGACACACAAGCCTTTGACCTTTCAAGTTGACTCAAGGTCAAAGAAAGCTGATATGTTACTTCATATTAGTACTTAATTGTAACCATAGACATAGCTTTAACCAACTCCTCGGAACAACAATGCTGAATATCACTTTACATAATCGGGTTTTGCTTTGCGTAATCCTGGTTGATTTCAGAAACTAAGCAGGTTAGGTCCTAATCAGTACTTGGATGGGAGACCTCTTTGGAAGAGTCAGGGGCTGTGTGTGTTTCTCCATGTAAGACTGGAATTGTGTCAGTATAGTTCATAAGCCAATAGCCAATTCTGACCTCAGCAGTAGCACTTAAGGGGATTAAACTACACTTACAATCCAGCTTCAGTATACCATGGCCTACAAAAAAATTGTGTGATGGCCATTCGAGGGTGGTAGCTACAGCCAGGTAAGGATCAAAATTGAAAAATGCTCAAATTATATTGACATCTATACCACATTATTTGACTGTTCATAAACATTCCAAAAATGTATAGTTTGGACTATCTAAAACCAATAAAAATTGGGAACAAAAGTTAAAGTTGTTGTAGTTTTGGTAAAAAGTGATGCAAATTATTGGTTAAGTTATAGGGTGTTAAAAAGGAATAGTCTGTTATGCTTAGTTATCATGTTACAGTGTAATATATGTCAAATGTCATAGAATCCTATGAATATTCACTATGTTTGACCTTTACTTTGGTGACCAAGCATTCAGCACAGTCAAAACAATTCAATTTATTAATCCTGCAAGCTCAACCATCATCTTTTGCCAAAATTGATGCAACTTTATTTTTTAACCCCTGTACAGACTGAAATCAAGCTTTGTCACTATTTTGTTGTTTTTACCCCATAACATTCATCCCTGTGTCATTCTCATTGTCCCCTACCTGGCTACAGGTACCACACTAGGATGGCTATCATACATTTTGTGTAGTCCATGGTATACTGAGGTTGGATTGAAAGTGCTGTTTAGTCTACTTAAGTGGTACCAAAAACCTACTTGGCCCATGGAGTAAGAAAGGGTTCCTGGTGTAAAACCTGTGCCAAATCTCTATATGACTCTCTACTGGCTGTGCTATATTGCCCCTGAACAAAATCTAAGTAGCTGAAAGATAAACAGCATAATATGTTTGGTTGAAAATTTGACCTTGTCCAATGATGTAGAGTTTTAACCATTTTTCCCCCTCAAAATGAAATCACATTGTCTGTTGCTGTTGACACTCAATCATTCCACCACATTTAGCCCAAATAAGATCAAAACAAGAATGAAACTAACTGTTTTCTCAATAGTGACAACCTAAATACTGTGTAAACCAATGAATTCCAAAATAAATGGGAACATATCATATTATTAGCAACTTTCAGACAGATTTATTTTAAAGGGGAAATTGAGTGTAATGTCCGCCATTGTCATTGTGCAATCAAAACAGTGAAGGGTGGATAAACAGATATAGCTCTGTCAGACAACTCCCCTGTTCCAAGAGGAGCTATAAAGTAGCCCGACGTGTGCTAAGGAAACAAAGAAACAAAGGAAAAATGAGCCGGACATGTAACCCATGTGAATCAAAAAGGCTTTGGAGGTCTTTATCTGGCGGCACCATGTGGGAATGATAATGACCATCTTTGGATCCAAAAGGACACCCATTCATCTTAACCCGAGTCTGCCTAGCAAAATCCTAATCCTCCTAACACTCACAACCCACCACTAGACAGACAGCAGGGGAAAGAAGCCACTTTGAAGGCACAGTGCAAGACAAAACAAGCCCATCTTTGGGCTCAGCATGGTTGTTTAACATTCCCTGGAAAGCACTCCATCTGCTAACCAGCTTTAATTCTGTCTTTTACCAAATCTCCACCTTTAGGCCTCTGAGATTATGCCATTCCCTCTGTCTCCCCTCTCTTATTCTTTCCCCTGCCTCCAGTCCTACAATCAGACTAATACCTTTTCCCTTGTGATGAATCATTTAATTCTGTCGTCTTTCTTTTATTCCATTGCTTTCTGGCCTCAGTAGCATCAACTGCTCTTTTCCCTTTAAACATCCTCCATCCATCATAGCAGGAAGCCTGGTCTCGGCCACCCTGCGCTCTGACTGTCCTCCTCTCCAATACAGCCTTTCCCCCTTTTTCCTCCCTTAAACCAACCATCAGGATGAACGATGGTGAAGGTTAGATAGCTCCATTTTCACCTCCTGACTCCTGACCGCCTCTCTGCTTGCCCCAGGTGACACTACTAAATACTGCTGTCTCAAGGGGAGTGAATTGTCTCTCCATTTATTTTAGAAATGACTTACGTTCTTCTGCTTTATTTGGCCACTATGCAAAACCTGAAGTCTTTGCTAGAACCTGCTTAGACTTCATTATTTGACATGCACATCATGCATATGATTATTCACATATTTATCTGTGGTGCTAAAATTTGTATCCACTTGGGGAAACCACAATCAAATCATTCAAGGGATTATTCTATAAGAAAAACAGTCTTAGCAATCTAATATCAGCTATATTTGGTAACATCATACATATAGGTAGATCATTGCAGAGGTTTGCACAATTTCCCTGAGTAGCCTTCCCCTATTGTTTTGGACAGGCTACATGGCAGCATGGTGGCTTAGTGGTTAGCATTGTTGCCCCACAGCAGGAAGGACACATTCCAACTTGTGGCCTTTCTGTGTGGCGTTTGCATGTTCTCCCCGTGTTTGTGTGGGTTTCCTCCCACATTTAAAGACATGCAGGGTAGGTGAATTAGAAAATGTATAATTATCCCGGTCTCCCTTGAGGTCTCAATCTCAATGGGGCTAACCTGGTTAAATAAAGGTTAAATAAATTCTTCGGTAACACTTTACTTGAAGGTATCTTCATAATAGTGACATGACACAGTCATGAATGTGTAAACATTATGTCAATGTCATATGTGTTTATGACTGCTGTCATTAAGTGTCATTCGGTTTTTGTAATGATAAGTTGACAAGATGGCATGCAACTGAAGACCAAAAAGACCAAAGACAACTTCTGGTTATGTCGCTTTGATTCATATCAAGTCATCTTCAAGACAACCCAAAAAATATCAACTTGTCATTACAAAAACCAAATGACACTTAATGACAGCAGTCATAAACATTTATGACTTTGACATTGATATAGTGTTTATGACACGTTCATGACTGTGTCATGTCACTTATGGCAGTGTTATGTCACTATTATGACAATACCTTCAAGTAAAGTGTTACCATATCTTCTGTGTTGTCAGGTAACTCAGAGGTTCAGCTGCTCCTATCGTTACAGATATGCTGTGATAAATTTGACATAGAATTTTTGTGACTAGATGACCTGTTATGCTTCACACAACCATTCACTAGTTTGGCTAGTCCAGATGACAAAATTCTCTTGAATGGAATTGATTCATGTGACATCACACTGTGCTAGATACAGTTATGTCAGTAATGACACCCCCTAAGTGTCACATCCTAGTGATATTACAATATGATGTCACCTGACTGTCATTTTGTAGATCATGCTGTGACAGTCGTACATGACATCCAGACATTGGATATTAGCTGTTTGTCTTGTATTTTTTCAGCAAATAAAAGAATAGTATGTGGAGAAATGTCATCTGCAGTGCATCATTCCTGCATGAAAAAAAAGGGGGTAAATCATTGTGTAGTTATATTGTAGACAGATAGGCAGGGCTCTGTTGTTGTAAACCAAGAAAACACTCCATGTAAATGCAACACTATATTTTAACTGAGGTTTAACTTTGACACATCACTCTGCAGACTCCCAGCAAAGTTCTTACAACTAAAGATCACCAAGTGTATATTTGTTCATGTATTTCTCAACCATTCATCCTGACTGAGAGCCATGTGAAGCACTGGGAAGACATTTGACTAATATGTGAGGGATCCCTGGTTCAAACCTCAATGGGGACATAGAAAGTTTCCCATGACTTTTAAGGTGAATAAACATGGCTTTCAACATTGTACCATGTGTTTTTGAGTAAAATATTGGTTCAACGTAGCCATCTTTCAATGTGGTAGCAACATTACTGAAGTCTGCAGAATTACTTTGAAGCAATATCACTTTTTATAACGGCTGAGTGGATCCTTGATTGGTGCTTTGTATGTCACATGGCATGGATTATTCATTCCATTTACTGTGCAAATTTGGTTCCACAGGTTTTGTACCATTGCACACTGCGAACCCCGCCCATGCACACACTAGTGGTGGCGGCGTTCAGCTAAACATGGCAGAGATTGTTTTGCTGACGGATGACAATTTGAAGGAGCTAATTGATGATGTTAATTCTTCTAACACACGCGCATGCGCACATACACACACACACACACACACACACACACACAACAAGAACAAAACAATCCACAACGCCATAAGCCGTCTGGAGGCATGAAGAGCTGTTAGGATGAAAAGCTGGACAAATGTCTGATGCGATTTTTCGCTGGACTGAAGAAGTACACAGTCTTTTTTTTTCTTTTTTTTGTTGGAAATATCATGGCCCACATTGTCAGAATTATTTTTGAACTATCAAACTGTTTTTCTGAGTTGACTCAGAACAGTTTTGATCTCCTATTTAAAGTTTGTGTTGGACTGATGATGTCAAAGCTAGAGATGGGCGGATCTATCCTATATCGATAATATTGATACCAACGCTGGTATTGATACTGAACAATCTTCGTGTAAAAGATCGATACTCAAACTTTTTTCTCTCACACACTGACTACTGCGCACGCAGATTCATCAAAGTCTACTCTCTGTAAGAGCAGCACTGCGCTGTGTCACACAACATGGAGTACCCTTGTATTGTGGTTCATCAGCCCTCTACCTCAGGAGATTTTGTTTTAAGTTGTGTTGAGTGATTTTTAAAAAAAAAAAAAACAAAAATGTTGATTGTGATAATAAAGTATTTTGTTGTCATGTACAATGTTTGGCGAAATTCTATCCTAGGTCTTTTGGATCCTTTGGATCTATGAATCTTAAATATGAAAAAGTATCAGTATCGGTATCGATATCGGTGATACTGGGTCTGTATTTACTTGGTATCGGATCAATACCAAAATTCCCGGTATCTCACACTCTAGTCAAAGCAGCAGTGACACACCAAAATGTAAGTCCCTTTTCTGTTGTTTATATATTAATATTTTAGTTTATATAAAACAAGTAATGAATGTTTTTACATTCTTTCAATTAAACGATATATTTAATTCAGTGAAAGCTGGAATGTACCATTAGACTCGAGGTTGCCTCATTGAATGGAACATTCCATCTTTCACCTCATTAACCATTCGTACCATTGAACTCATAAACATTCATTATTTGTATACTAACTTCATCACTAAATACTGATGTTGTAACAATGTAGAATTGTTTGTTGGGAAATAGGGTATTGTGCTGTGAAAACAAAAACAAGTATAGTCTCAGTTGCCTCTGTCAAATCACTGACATTTGCTCTCTTGTTTTTTTCCCTCAAATAAATTTTTGCATCCTTTCTCAGCGCCCAGATATCACCCGCCATCTGATCCACAGACACCCCAACTGGCTCAACGATTACATGGTTCCTGGCTCCCTACAGGCCTCCAGTACTTCTCCTTCTGTGCTTTGACTGCAGGACCAGCAATCCTTCACCATTCAAATGTGCACTAAATAGATGAACTAACATTTTTACATCACTGCCTTTTGCATGTGAGTCCTCACAGTTTGCTACCGACTGTAACATAGTAGTTGAATAAGGAGCTGCTACTCTGTATATGCATGAACTTCATCGCTGGCTGTCCAAAAGACTGACAGATCATCCAAGATCACACCAAGTGACCCTGCCTTGTACAAACACAGCGCAACGTTTAACTAGGAAAAGTGCTCATGCTGATTCTGTATCAGAATAGCGCTGGATTTATTCTGAAATTTATAGCACCATCCTAATCTAAGTTTTCAAAAAGAAGTGATTGACAGCTACAAAAAAAAACACACACACACACAGACACAGTAGAGTCACAGGGGGGCAAGTAAAGCCTGAAACAGTCTGAACTGTGGGGTAAATCTGATTAACCATCAGGGGAGGATTGCAAGCAAGGCTAAGTGACTCAATGGATGAGTAAGTGAATAAATAAAGGAGAGCGGATTGCGGTGGCTGCCTGCCACAGCACCACGCTATTTGAGCAGCCCCGTGTGTACACAAGCCAGGTTGCTAAGGGCTGAGTTTCCACACTCAGCTCAATTACTCCGGCTGTGGTGTGCTGGTGAGATAATTAGAGCTTGGCGAACTCTGGGCCAGTAAACTGGAAGATGAGTTGAGTCACTTGGGACGGAGATAGAGGTGATGGTCTCTGTTTGTCACCTGAAGCCTCTCACATGAAGGGAAACAACTCCCTGTTTACACCACAGAGTGTAAAACCAAAGTAGCCCCAATAGGAAGAGGAAATGTGGCGGACAAAATGGTTGGGTAGCGGCTGTGCACTCTTGCTTTTGCTCTCTCTTTTACAGCTCCCTCTGGTTTTTTGTTGGAAAACACAAATATGCCAGGCCTTATGTTGGTGCCACGAGAAACAGGCAGGTCACTGCTCTCTGTCTCCAAACTCATCCAATCCCACTCGGTCTACTCTCATCTCTGCCCGAGTAACCCAATAAAGGAGCTCATGCAGCTGGCTGTGTTTTGTGCTGTTTAACATCATAGGCTTTGTTCACACCGCCTGCTCAATCCAGCTTATGTGGTGTCCACCCCTGCCACATTTCTCCATGTAATGTGAAGTTGCGTCAGGAAGGGCATCCGGCGTAAAACTTGTGCCAATTCAACATGCAGATTCACCTTGGATTTGCTGTGGTGACCCCAAGTGCAAAACAAGGGAGCAGCCGAAGGGACTTACTTACTTACTTATATATATACACACACACGAGGTGTAATCAAAAAGTATCTGATTTTATTTGATCTCACAGATACAAATAAAGTGTACAACTTGTCGTTTGGTGGTTGTCCTTTGTGCTTGAATTTTTACCCCAACTGCCCATGCACACCTTTTGTACTAAGGTCGCTTAACTCTGAGATGTAGGCTGCTGTATGTAGGAGTGATTTTAGATGACTTGGAGGACCATTTCTAACCATGTGAAGTTCATGATTTTGGCTATTTGACCATCTTTGGTACCTTTCTGGAGAATCCATAGATACAGCTTGAATGACTTTACATTAAATGAACAGTTAGGTAGGGGGACTCAAAACATACTACTTCCATCTTAAGGGATGTCAGCTACAGTACAGAAGTTTGGCCATGTGTCATACTTTTCTGATGATGATCCAAAATGCCAGTGCTTCAGTGCTGAGGACCCCAGCAACTGGACAAAGGCAAGGTTATGCCAACATACCACCTGGAAGCTGCAGACAGATGGTTGCTTTTGGGAGGTGGGGATGGACCAATTGTTTGCCTGGGTGGCTGCCAATCAGGATCCAGGCCAGGTATGGGTAAGTGGTGAACAGTTGCAGTACAATAGTTGCAGAACTAGGCAATTTAAATGGTTACAAAAGACACTGAACAATTTCGGACTTGCATAAATGTAGGTAGTACAGTTTTTACTTTGTATGCACATTCAAATATAGTATGTATGACAAGCTGAGAGCTTCGGCTCATGCGTCGCAGTGTTACAACACCTTATCTTGCAGTTACTGGATGGAAGTCCACATGAATCAAAACTGCACCAAAAGGCATTACTGCATAATAGCGGTGGAAACATGGTCATGTCACCAAATATAATTGTGAGAGCCTCCTTTAGAGATGGTACATGGCCATTAGGAAAAACATGTTAAGAATGGTATCATCATTCCATGCTCCAGTCTGCACGCATTGTCTGTGGTCCTTGGACTACTACTGAATTAAATATGAGGGCACAAGGGGAAAGGTGAAGACATGGGAGGGAACACGAAAGAGGCAGATAAGAAGACGCGGGGCTAAGAGTCTGTGTTTAAATAGAGTCTAAGGAAAAGCACCTCTGACCTCAACATGCCATAGTGACAGGCACCACTTAGTATTGTCCACAGGACCTGTCTAGCCATGTAATTGTTGCATGTCTTACATCAATGTGACCCTCAAGCACGATGCTGCTGCACACACTGGAACAAACCAATGGGCAGTTAAAAACCCGCCATTAACACAGATAATTCATGGCCATTCCCTACTGTGCTCAACTGATTGAAGTCGATAAACTCATTTGAGGAAAAAAAAAACAGTTTAAAAGTACCGTTTAGAAATGGCATCCTTATTACCATAATCACTTCATGCTTGACGATACTTTGCAAATGCTTCTGCTATTAATGCAAGTAATTACGGAGGCTAAATGTATATGTGCTACTGCTACACGTGAAAGACACATTTTGATCAAAGGAGCCAAACCGAGTCTTATTGCACACTTGCCATTGGATTACTCAAAGATCCCTTATTCGTACTTTATCACATTCTACTACAAGCTACTTTTGTCCAAGTAATTGTGCAAAATTTGCTTGCATTTATATTCTGCACATACAAAAAAATGCATTAAGACTATTTATTTGCTGTAATTTGACTGTGAAAATGGATTCATTCTGAGTTCAGAATAAGTGCCTTCTTGAAATGTGATGGTTACTCTATACCTCTCCAGCCTTTTGTTATAGACTGTGCGTCAAGCTGTAGATCACTCTCCTGCAAACCCTCACTTCACTGTCAGCCAAGTGAGTTCCAGCTTTATTAATAGCAGCCACTCATGTCTAACTGAAATTATTGTACAGACTATCAATTAGCTGGAGTGAGGCCAGGCACAGTGTACTCAAGGGGAATTGAGAAAGGTGTCTACAGTGTTGGATGTTAGAATGGTTACATACACGGACAGCAGACAGATAGTACTATAGAGCTACACCCAATGGCTGCTTCATTAGGTAATACCGACCTGAACTCCATTTTGCCTTCAGAATTACTTTACCTGCCTTAATTCATCATGTTATAGAGTCAAAAGAGGTCCTGGAAACATTCTTTATAAATTTAGGGAATAACCCTGTTGTGTCTGTTGATGAGTGGACGTTCATGCTGGGTTATACGGTTAAACATATAGCTTTATTGGAAATACATAGCAGAGGCGGTAAAAAGTAGTTTTATGGCGACACGTTGGCGGAACCATAAAATGAATATGCTCAACCGTATAACAGCATGAGACACAACAGGGTTATTCCCATTCTAATCCAATTCCATCGTTTGCACGGTTTATTTTTCAGTAGGTAATTCGGCTTACCGTGAAGCAGTGGTCATCTCTCCAGCAGCAGTCAGGGGGTGGAGTAATCCATCAAATGTGAAAATCCATCAAACGTGAAATGGTAATTCTGTATCAGAATCCACATCAATACTTTCGTACAGTAGCTCAAATTCACTCATTTCGGCGATGGCACGCGACTTTCACTCACTCTGAGCTAACAGCGCCATTATGACATCTGCGTAGCAGCATGTGCAGCCAGTGTTTTGCGAATTGTGTGTCTCGTCTCATACATCGACAGTTCTGCGTCCCGACAAAATTGCGCATGTGTGCGCATGCATAGTTGTGCAGAGGGCTGGCCTGTAGACAGGAATGACAGAACACCTGTCAGGTAATACATCCATCCAAACAGCTTGCAGTGCGCACAGCCGGTGTTCTGAAGAATTGTGCGTCTCGAATGTTCCACGTCCCGACAATACTGCGCATGCGTGTGCATGTCCGTGCATGCGCAGTTGTGCGCAGAGGGCGGAATGACATTCGACAGTCATCACATCTCGTCAGACACCGGTCAGGGCGCAGAGTAATACATTTTTTGTCACAGTTGTTGCAAAATTACACGTATATAAGATATTACGTCTGTGCTCTCACACAATTAACCAATCAGATTCTTGGAAAAAATGTAATTGGATTAGAATTCTCTTTATACTGACATTATAGCACCACATCACAGATATGTATAGACTTTTCACTGATACAACTTCAAGAAAAGGCAGTTGAACAAAGGATGTCACTAGGTACATCGTCTTCATAGACTTCACAATTCTGTGGAAAGGGACGCCTTATGGTACATTATGGAGAAGTATGGATGTCCATCAAAGCTGCTGGGCTGTCAGCAAGGCCTTCACATGGACACACATTGAAAGTCATCTTATCACTTGCAGTATGGCATCTGCAGTAAATGCAGTCCATCTGAATTGACACAGCAGAAAACTTACATTCATCAGACCAGATGAAAATCTTTTATTGTACAATTTTTCTTAGCTTACGCTCACCGTATCTTCACTTTCCTGTCCATCTGTTTCAAAGGTTTGTTTCAAGGGTTTGCCACAGAAATTGTTTTCTACATATTTTGTTTGTAACAAGTGCTTAATTTGAGTTACTGGTGCATTCTATCAGCTTGAACAAGTATGGCCATTCTTCTCACACCTCTCCCATCATCCAGAGAAGCACTGATCACTGGGTGCTTCTTTTTCTGACCATTTTCTGCGTACTCCCCTCCCATGAAAGGTGCCCACCTACCACACCAGAAGCAACTCTGGCATTAAGGAGCTTGCCAAAGGGCCCTTAGTGATTGTCTGGGCTGGCTGGGGTTTGAACCGAGGATCCTCTGGTTTCAAGCCCCCATTGTCTGATCTGACTGGGGTTTTCAATTTTTAATTTCAATTTTCAATTTTAGATGTCCTAGAAATTTAGAAATCACATGTACATAAGAATTCACAAAAAAGAATTCACGGAATTGAGTTCAGGTGTAATCCTGTTTTCACTGATCATCCTGGAGATGTTTCTACAGCTTAACTGGAGTCCACCTAGGGTAAATTCATTGATTGGACCTGATTTGGAAAGGCACACACCTGTCTACATATAAGGTCCCACAGTTGACAGTGCATGTCAGAACACAAACCAAGCAATGAAGTCCAAGGAATTGTCTGTAGACCTGTGAATCGGATTGTCTCAAGGCACAAATCATGGTGACCTCCATCATCCTTAAATGGAAGAAGTTGGATCCACCAGGATTCTTCCTACAGCTGCCTCCCGTCTACACTGAACGATTGGGGAGAAGGACCTTAGTCAGGGAGGTGCCCAAGAACCCGATGGTCACTCTGTCAGAGCATTCCTCTGAGGAGAGAGGACAACTTTCCAGAGGACAACCATTTCTGTAACAGTCCACCAATCAGTTTTGTATAGTAGAGTGGCCAGACAGAAGCCACTCCTTAGAAACCGACAAATGGCAGCCCACCTGGAGTTTGCCAAAAGGCACCTAAAGGATTTTCAGACCATGAGAAACAAAATTCTCTGGTCTGATGAGACAAAATTGAACTCTTTGACGGGAATACCAGGTGTCATGTTGGAGGAAACCAGGCACCAGCTCTACAGTGAAGCATGGTGGTGGCAACATCATGCTGTGGGGATGTTTTTCAGTGGCAAGAACTGGGAGATGAGTCAGGATTGAGGGAAAGATGAATGCAGCAATGCACAGAGACATCCTGGATTCAAACCTGCTCCACAGTGCTCTTGACCTAAGACTGGGCCAATGGTTCATCTTTCAGCAGGACAATGACCCTAAGCACACAGCCAAGATATCAAAGTAGTGGCTTTAGGACAACTCTGTGAATGTCCTTGAGTATCCCAGGCACAGCCCAGACCTGAATCCGATTGAACATCTCTGGAGAGATCTAAAATGGCCGTGCACCGATGCTCCCCATCAAACCTGATGGAGCTTGAGAGGTGCTGCCAAAGAGGAATGGGCAAAAACTACAGAAAAATAGGTGCGCCAAGTTTGTGGCATTATATTCAAGAAGACTTGAGGGTGTAATTGCTGACAAAGGTGCATCAGCAAGGTAGTGAACAAAGGCTGTGAAGAGTGCTGTACATGTGATTTCTTAGCTTTTTATTTTAATAAATTTGCAAAAATAAAACAAAAAAAACTTTTCATGGTGTCATTATGGGGTGTTGTGAGTAGAATTTTGAGGAAAAATGTGGAAAAAGTGACGCGCTGTGAATACTTTCCAGTTGCACTGTAATGAATAAATATTCAGGATATTACCCTTCTGAACATGTGCATCCATTTCACAAAATGCCAGTCTGGAACACATCTCTACAAGAGGCGGGTTCCTTTGAGTGTCATGACACAGTCACATGTTCATGCACAAATAAGCAGCCTTCTCCCAAAAGTGGCATTTCACATATGATACCTTTACTGTGTAATATTGTATATAAGCATTATATTTGCTTAAGTAATGAAGCATCCATCCTTCCATCGCTTTCCCTTGATGAGTTAATTTCTCTCCCATTGCCTCTTGTCCAAATGACCCTGACGACCCTGGAGAATCTCCTAACAGCCTCCTCTTGCCCATCAGGATTGATCGTCCACAGCACCCTGTCAGACACGATCAATACATCATTCCTTCAGTAATGAGGCTCTGCTCACTTGCCGCCTTTTCCTTCCCTGCATCCCTTTACTTCCATTTTATTATTATTTCTTGCAGCAGATCGATGCTGGAAACAGGCATACTGTAAACCACACCACAATTAGAGAAGCCCCAAATCTTGTAGAATCCATCTCCATCACAACAGTGGGCAAATAAAACACAAAGAGCAGTGAAATCTAAAGAGATTCTGTAGAATGAAATCACTTAAATAATAAAGAGAGCAGAACTGCACTTCAGATATAACCACATATGTCTGTCGCTATATTTTATTCATATATGCTTAACAACCAGCTGTGTTGGCCACCAGACCTACATTTTGGAAATGAAAGGAACTGGCAAACAAGCTCATTTTAAGCTACGTGTAACTGCAAACCTAGACAGACAGAGAGAGAGAAGAAAGAAATGTCTGGTCCGGCTACATTCATACATATATACAGTATAATTATGTATGAATGAGCATTACACAAAGATAAGAGAAAAAAGAAACATTTTAGTTTATATGTAATTAGTGTAGAAAATGTTAATTTTCTGAAATAACTGACAAAAAATTATAACTTTTTTCCCAATATTCACATTTTTTTGAAATGGACTTGTAAAAGCTGTATTTTGGGAAAATAAACACATTTGATTACAACTAATTTAGAAAAAAAAATGTATTTTCCTGAAGAGAAAAGAAAAGAAGAATACATAAACATGTGCTCACATACATATACAAACTTATGTGAGAGAAATGATGACACACTTGAATGCACACATTCAAAAGTGTAAAATGTTGATCTATTTCCAACCCATTAAGTAGATGTCTGCAGAAAATATTGTATTTGCTATACTGTGAAGAAAAGACATGCTTTATGGTGAGATAATTTAATAAACAGAATCCTTAATTAGAATGCTTTTGCTGGGGGGAAGCACCGATGTCATATTTAATGCAGCGATGTCTGTTGTGTGGGCCGCTGAAGAGGAGGTACTGCTGGCCCACCACCACAAGATGGCGCCCTGCTTGAAGTGCGGGCTTCAAGCACGAGAGGGCGTCGGAGCGACTGGGAGTGACAGCTGTCACTCATCCACTACTCATCACCACCACCATAAAGGCCGGACTGCAACTCCACCTCCCCGCCGAGAAATCAGCTACCATTCAGGTAATTACTTCTCTGCTGAACCTTAACCTGAGCATCAGTCTGATCTCTTTTGCAGCCGTTTTCCTGGGACGGATACCCTGTCTGCTGAGTTGGCATTTGGTGTGGACTGCGATGGCTTCGCCTCCCACCCCACCCAGATAAGTGGTTATCTCGGGAGCTGCACGAGTGTGTGATTGGAGGTGGAGGTTTTCACTCCTAACTGTATACAGACTGTGGGATTACTGAGTGTGCGAACTCACACTCATCAGTACTGTCTCTGTTCTCTGCCAGCAGTACCGGGTCTGACTGCTGAAGACAGCGGCCACCTGGGGCGCAGGGCTTGGCGGCTCCGGTGTTCTTCAGCTCCGTTGGTGGTGGAAGCTGTGTGGGATCTGGCTCTTCTCTCGCCAGACGTCTTCTATCATCGAGCCTGCCCACACATCACCTTGTGTATAATTGACATTCCACCATATTGTTATTGTCTGTACTTTGTTGTGCGATTCACAACATTAAATTGATACTTTTGGCTTATCCATTGTCCGTTCATTAACGCCCCCTGTTGTGGGTCCGTGTCACGACACTTTCACAACAGATGTCAACATTTCACCCATTGAAATTTAATGACATCATAAATCTTTGTCTTGCACTTCATTGTCTGGGAGTTGTGTATTTTTTTAATGGAAGTTAAAACTGGCAGTGACTGTGCCAGAGGTGATTACTACAATGTCATTGCATTAGCAGCTGGTTTATGTAGAGTCAAAAATAAGCATGGAAGTAATTTGATCATTGAATTATAGATTTAACATGCCTGTGTAGTTTGGCCTGTTTGAGGGTAGCGTTGCTGATGCGAGGAAAGCAGGCAGTGTGCAGGGCAGTCTTGTGGAACTGCAGCAGTAATTAGTCAATCGGCCGCCAGCTCCCTGTGAAGTCCAGTCTTTGAAGGAGGGATCTCAAGCCAACCGGTGACCCCTCTGATGTATGTTTGTGAATCTTTCAAGGGAGTGAGATCTGCTAACGAGGGCTCATCTATTACTATTTGGAATCTAATTAGCATCACTGGACAACTGGATCAAGGCCAAGCAAGAGTGGCTCAACCTGAGCTCTGACCTTGGCGTCCAACAGGGCAGCAACAGCAGCAGAGTGGAGTCTCTAGAGAGGGGACAGGGCCTCATCAGCCCTGACATAAAGATCAGTCACACAAAGGCCTTTGTTGGGGAAGAAAGTGGCCCCCAAAACAAACATATGTGCATCAGTGATGTATAGCTGTGGTTGTTTATAGTGGTATAAGGTTTTTGCTTTTCAAAAAAGGAGTTTACATAACAGTATCACACTGCACTGCTATGATAGGTCACACTTGTTTTGATAAATGTTTTAACAGACCTTTAACCTTTTAGGGTTCAACTCTCTGACACTTGAGAGTTTCGAAGGCCCATAGGGATATGATAGTATACAGTGATCATGAGCAGTGATTTACAAGGTTGGGTAGGATTACTTTGAAAGAATACATGTGGATTACATGTATGTATGTACATACATTTGGATTACTTGTAATATGATTATTTTTGGATTACATTTCAAAGTAATCCTACCCAACCTTGGTGATTTAGTGGATGCTTATGACCAGTGTTGCCACAGTTACTTTGAAAAAGTAATACAATTACTGATTACTGATTACTCCTTGAAAACGTAACTTAGTTACTTTACTGATTACTCAATTGTAAAAGTAACTAAGTTAGATTACTAGTTACTTTTTTAGTTACTTTCCCCAGGTGCCGACAACAACCCTCTGCCACCTCAACATGACAATGATACTTGTTTTGCCAAAACTCCCTTTATAGTCACCCTTTCTTGACTTCAATGAAAATAAATACTTGTTTTATAAAAAGTAAAATAAAGACCTCTTTCTTGACCTCATATTTAACTGTTGACAGCACTGTAACAGTAAAACCTGCCATTTCTAACCTACTTTGTTTATAAATGTAACTATTAAATTCTTTCTAACATTTTTCTAACATTTAAATTCTCTCTAAACATTTTACTCATCGAAATTATTATTATTATAAGTAGTATTAGTAGTTGTAGTAAAGAAAAAAGCCTTAAAAACTGGACCTTTAATCTAGGGGTGTTGTGGGGGGGCACATCCTTGCACCACGCCCCCATTCAATCTGGATTCGCCCCTGCTTTGGCATTTGAGCACAAAGAATGGATAACATTTATTTATGCAGAAAACATGACCAGATTTAAAGGTAAGAAAGTTTTATTGTGTTTTCACATCATGTGGTCCTCAGAAAGAGAGTTTAGGTGCATTTGAGTGGAAAATAGTAGTAGTTGTTGACGCATCACGGAGGATCAGCTGTTTTTAACCAGCAGATACGGAGCGGCTCAGATCAGAATTCTAAATAAAGGAGGAAAAAAGCATAAAAATGTCTGTAAAGCTCAGTGCAGGTGTGCTGCAACCCACAATGCAAAAATAATAGTAACGCACAGTGACTTGGAGAAGTAACTTTAATTTGATTACTGATTTGGAAAGATTAATGCGTTAGATTACTCATTACTAAAAAAAGTGGTTAGATTAGAGTAACGCATCACTGCTTATGACCCACTAGTCTTCATCAAGACTGATGTTACACACATAAAACCTGGACCTACTATACAGAATGGTAGAAACGCCTGCCATGAAATCCTCTGTTCGCAGGTGTTGTGTCAAAACCTGTATGACTGTACTGACTAACATAGGGTAGCTTTTGCATAGTGGAGAGCCTTGTAGCACATAGCGCAGTGCAAGTGTCATTACTACTTTCCACACAATGCAAGATTACCTTGACTCATCTGTGTGCATTGGGTTTAAAATGAGGCATGATCATACATTGCTACCAAGGCAGCAGAAAGCAATGGCACAAAAGAACACCAAAATCCTGGTCTAAAGTTGATTTTTTTCTGCTATTTTTACACTGTGACTGCTCTTATTTATTTCTCTGGTTGCTAATCAATCAATCAATCAATCAATCTATCTATCTATCTATCTATCTATCTATCTATCTATCTATCTATCTATCTATCTATCTATCTATCTATCTATCTATCTATCTATCTATCTATCTATCTATCTATCTTCAGAGATGCCTTACAATTCACAACACAAATGGTAAAATGGTAAATGGACTGCATTTATATAGTGCTTTTCCATCTGCATCAGACGCTCAAAGTCCTTTACAAATAATGCCTCACATTCACCCCGATGTCAGGGTGCTGCCATACAAGGTGCTCACTACACACCGGGAGCAACTAGGGAGCAACAATGTCAAAAGACAAAAAAAAAAAAAAAAAAATACACATTGACAATTCAGAACACAATAAAAGTAATCATTATTGGGAAAATATGCAAAACTTTATGTTCGTGTGTCACTACTTCACCTCAGAAAGCTTTTGTGTCTTCTCAGAAAAATGATCCAGTCACGCTTTGCCAGAAAACCTCTCACTTAAGTCTAAACAGCAATACACCAGGTTCTAGTGTACCTGGCTCTTAAAGGGAATGACAGATGACAGGTTGCTATTAGAACAAACCAGTGACTAATTAGGTGATTAAACAACCCATTTGCATCCCGTGTCTTATGACACGGGGTAAATATGCACAATTATCTCCACTGTGGACTTCTCCATGCTAGCAGACAACATTAATAATATTGTTGGCTTTTCAGTGGTGAGAAGAAGTGGTTTACTTTGATGACTTTGATGTTTTTGGCTTGCCCTATACACTTACATTGGATAGCTGTTTAGCCTGTGATGGTGTGAACATTGTCACTCAGTACTGGACCAATTACAATCATATTTCTCCTGACTGAAAATGGCAACACAAAAATATCTAAAAATAGGGTCCAGGGTTCAAACTGAGGGAGTTCCCCTTTAAGCAGGATGACTTGCATCAGTATGCAATTTGGAGACAGTGAATCAATGGAGCCTGGAGGACTTTCTACTCTCTGTCTTTGTCACAGCTTCACTATTAATGAGCAGGAACTAGGGCCTGTCCACTCCCCTCATGGTCACACACTAAATTACCAGTCGTGAATCAACACAGCATTTATGGGCAATCACAAATTAAAGTGGCTAAATCGGCAAGGACAACCAAACCTTGTATAAACACAAGGATCACAGGGTAGGCTAAGAATACAACCTAAGGAAGCCAATAACTGTGTAAATTAACAGAGAAATAAGACTACAGTCTGAAAAGAACAGTATCGTCCTCCCGGTCTCAATGGACATATTTGGTTTAGTGCGTGTTGGGATCAATGGTCGCATTGTAAAAATGCCAGGGCAAGCACTTTGCAAGGCACTTCAACTCATGAAAACACAAACACAGGGGAAAACAACGAAGATATAAAGACAAAAAAAAGGAGAGACAGAGCAATATTGCAACAAACAAGAGCCATGGTAAAATAATAAATAGGTAAACAAATCGCAAAGCTGAAGGGGAAAAAGCTTTTAAAAATTTAAGCACATCCGCAAGAGACGCTGCAGGATGACCTGTAATGGAGAGCTTGGGAAGCGGAGGAGTAGTAAAAGCCTGATAAAATAAGAGACTGTAACCTCACTCCACTTAGCTATCACACAAAGAGATGCTTGAGGGATTCGGCGAACAATATCACCATAAAGTCAGTCCACTGCATGCTGCATGCCAGAAGCTGTTTTTAAGCTTCATATAGAGGTGTAAATGACAAATGTTAACACAGAAATTCACAGTAAGGAAAGAAATATTTGGAGAAAAATGTTTGTGTGTGATTGAAAGGGATAAAAAACTCAAGAAAATGTTCCATACTGCATGTCTAGCTAGAGCATAAACCCTGAAACGCCAACATACAGCCAGTCATGTGTGACGGTTATGTTCACAATAATCACCAACCCTTATCATTACAACCTTGAAAAACCAGAGTTACGTGTAATGACTAATCTTCAAATTCCCATTTCATTACACCTACTTTTTAAAGAGATTTGGAGCTGAAGGAATTGATGCATCAATTGATGGAGGATGGTGATGGGATCACCCCTGTGTATTTGTGATTGTGTACAAGCTATTTTGGTGAGTGATTAATGCGGCTGTGATGACAAGTGGTCACAGTCAACTACGAGAAGTCAGGACCTAACTTATTTTCTTGTGGTTGATTAGACGAGTAATTCAGATTTTCCTACACAGCTATCAAAAACAGAAAGAGTTACCCTAGGAGAGATGCTTCCCCAAGGACAGAGCTCAAACAGGAACCAATACAGGCCAAGATCCACCAGCAGCCACCACTCCCTTTACTTAAGAGCTTTGTAGATTTGTAGATTGCTCTGTTTTTGTCATGTTTTCAACTTGTAGTTCTTTTTTGTTGTTTTTCTTTAAAATTAAAGACAATTTGGAATTTCACAAATTTGACATTCTTCATTTATGCCAAAATTCGATGACTAGTGTTACCTTATAGTTGACTAATACTTTTTGACAGGACACCACAACCTTCGTAATTCACAGAGTGCAGCAACATCATATAACGCAGAGCATTTGAATAGGAAAGAGTCAGCATATGACTCCTTATGCTCAGTGGAGATCTCTGGATCAAGGTGCTGAGACAGACTTGGGTAGTAGTGTGGAAAGCGATTGTAATTATCAAAACCACTATCCAGTTTAACTTTTATAAAACTCAACCTTTAAAGAATTTAACACTGTTGATCCTATGCCCTTGCTCCATGGTTCCTAACTCTGTTTGCAATTCCCCAGACCAGACAGAAGCATTCTTACAATTTACTCTCTGGTAGAGTGTACAGTGGAAGTGCTGTAGGCTAGTTGGATGTGCCCCAGTTCACTGGTGGAAAGCTTCTGTACACTATACACTGCTGGGAAAACCTATTTGTAATGGTCTGCTGGAAGTTGCAGGCACAAGTTGCACAAGGTGGCCATGAGGTGGGTCATGCAACTTCCAGATTGGATGCCCCCTGTGTAGGAAACACCATGTGACCCAGTTGCCCTCATTTTTGGCAACAGATAACTGACCACTGATGAGTTATGCTAGCATATGGTTTTGTATACCTGTGGGCCTTCCCGAACATGGGCTACAGAAGAGCAAAAGCATAACTACCACATGCAACAGACCAAGGTTATGATTTCACTCCATGGCTTATGACCCCGCTTGCACACCCCCAAACCAGGCAGGTGAACTGAGCACTTATGAGATACACTACCAAATGGTTTCTAAACCTGTGGACCTTTCCTAATGTGGGCTACAGAAGCATAAAAATGTGACTACTGTATGCAGCAGAGAGAAGTTCTGCCTTCACTCCATGGCTCATGACCCTCACTTACACAACTCTGAACAGGGCAGGTGAACTGACCACTTAATAGGTACACTACAAAATGGTTTCTAGACCTGTGAGCCTTCCGTAACATGGGTTAGGAAGAGTAAAAGCATGAGTGCTGTATGCAGCAGATCGAGGTTATGCCTTCACTCCATGGCTCATGACCCTACTTGCAGACCCTAAACCAGGCAGGCGAACTGACCACTTATGAGGTATGTTAGTAAATTGTTTCTATACTTTTGTCAGGGTGGTCCTGGCTTGGGACGATGTATGGGTTTGTACCCTATTGTCATCTGCCTCCCCTGATTTGATCCTTTTGGTTGCCTTTTGATCATTTTGTATATGTTTTCTGTGGTTGTGTTTATATGTATCTTTGGTGTGTATTATCTTGTTGTATTTTTTTGTTTTTGGTAATGTTTCCTGTGATCATTTGTTCTAGTCATACATTGTTTTGCTGTTGTTGTGTGGGCCGCTGAAGAGGAGGTACTGCTGGCCCACCACCACAAGATGGCGCCCTGCTTGAAGTGCGGGCTTCAAGCACGAGAGGGCGTCGGCTTTGCTGGAGGTGACAGCTGTCATCAATCAACACAAGCTGTCACCCATCACCACCACTACAAAGACCGGACTGCAACTCCACCTCCTCGCCGAGAAATCAACTACCATTCAGGTAATTCTCTGCTGCCTGACACTGTGTGTGTTTAACCTGAACTTCTATTTGCAGTCGTTTTCCTGGAGTGTTTCCTTATCTGGAGGAATTGGCGTTTGGTGTGACAGCGACGGCTTCGCCTCACACCCCAACTCAGATAAGTGGTTGACCAGGAGCTGCACGAGTGTGTTGTGATTGGAGGTGGAGGTTTTCCCTCCTTTACTTAAGACAGGACTGTGGGATTACTGAGTGTGCAAACTCACACTCATCTGGACTGTCTCTGTTTTCTGCCAGCAGTACCGGGTCTGACTGCTGAAGACAGTGGCCACCTGGGGGCGCAGGGCTTGGCGGGCTCCGGTGTTCTTCAGCTCCGTTGGTGGTGGAAGCTGTGTGGGGATCCCAGCCTCTTCTCTCGCCAGGCGTTCTTCTATCGTCGAGCCTGCCCACACGTCACCTGGCGTATGATTGACAGTCACCATATTGTTATTGTCTGTACGTTGTTATGCGATTCACAACATTAAATTGTTACTTTTTGGCTTATCCATTGTCCGTTCATTAACGCCCCCTGTTGTGGGTCCGTGTCACGTCACTTTCACAACAGGATTTTCTCGGCCAGCGTCATGGATCCCGAGGGGCGTCAACCATCGCTTGAACAGCCAATGGAGAGCGAGGTGCACAGGCAGGAGGCATGTTGGGTGAGCTGCAGCACATCTTAACCGCCTTTGCCGCTCGGTTGGACTAGTTACCGAGCAGAGCAGTGTTCTCAATCGCAGGATAGAGGCTCTCACCGCCCAGGTGGAAGCGCATGCTCAGGGCGCTGCTGCAGCACCTCCTCCTGCTGACCATGTGCCAGAAACAGACATTCCGCTGGTCGTTCAACGACCCCCCCCCACCTTCCCCTGAAGCATACATAAGCCCTCCGGAGCCGTACGGAGGCTGTGTGGAGACGTGCCGGACTTCTTGATGCAGTGCTCGCTCGTCTTTTCACAGCGTCCCGTCATGTACGCGTCAGACGCCAGCCGGGTGGCTTACGTTATAAATTTGCTTCGAGGAGAGGCACGCGCCTGGGCTACGGCGCTTTGGGAGCAGAATTCACGGCTCCTAACGGTTTATACTGAGTTTGTGAGGGAGTTCCGACAGGTGTTCGACCACCCTCATAGAGGCGAGACCGCTTCAAGTGTGCTGCTGTCGATAAGACAGGGGCGTCGGAGCGCAGCGAAGTATGCAGTCGACTTCCGCATCGCGGCAGCGCGAGCCGGCTGGAATACTGTTGCGCTCCGCGCCGCCTTTATAAACGGACTGTCTCTGGTCCTTAAGGAGCACCTGGTGGCGAAGGACGAGCCGCGGGATTTAGATGGGCTTATCGACCTGGTTATACGGTTAGACAACCGATTAACAGAACACCGACGGGAGCGAGACGAAGGGCGTGGTCAGGCACAAGCCGTCCCTCTTCCTCCCGGGTCTGAAAGGGAGCCGACTTCCCCACGCTCCACTGCCAGGGCTCTCCACGTGACAACAGCTCCCCCTGCTGACGTTGCTATGGAAACGAGCAGGGCCAAAAAACGATCAGAACAGAGACAAAGGAGGCTGATCCGTGGAGAGTGTTTTCTCTGCAGCTCTACTGAGCACACACAGAGAGAATGCCCCAAATGATCAAAACAGCAGCACTCGTCCTTAGAGACTGGGCTAAGGGTGGGTCACAATACCCACGCGGGGAAACGCCGTAAATCTGCACGAATCCCAGTCACGATCCGGAGTGGGGATTTAACCCTTCACGCCCCAGCACTGGTGGACACGGGGTCGGAGGGGAATCTGCTGGATAGCAGATGGGCAAAGGAGGTTGGGCTCCCTCTAGTGGCCTTACCGTCACCATTGTCGGTGCGGGCACTAGATGGCACCCTTCTTCCACTAATCACACACCAGACTCAGCCAGTGACATGGTGGTGTCTGGGAATCACAGGGAGGAGATTGTGTTTTATGTAACACCTTCTACCTCCCGAGTGATTTTGGGTTTTCCATGGGTGTTAAAACACAATCCCCGGATTGATTGGCCGTCTGGGGTTGTGGTTCAGTGGAGCGAAACCTGCCACCGGGAGTGTTTAGGATCCTCGGTTCCACCCGGTGTGACAGCTAAGGAGGAGGTTTTAGTCCCCCCCAATCTGGCGGCGGTGCCAGCCGAGTACCACGACCTTGCTGACGTCTTCAGCAAGGATCTGGCACTCACGCTGCCCCCGCACCGTCCGTACGATTGTGCCATTGATTTGATACCGGGCGCTGAGTACCCGTCTAGCAGGCTGTACAACCCCTGACGTCCGGAACGCGAATCAATGGAGACCTACATCTTGGACTCGTTAGCTGCCGGGTTGATCCGGAACTCCACCTCCCCGATGGGTGCTGGTTTCTTTTTTGTGGGCAAGAAGGACGGCGGACTCCGTCCATGCATTGATTACAGAGGGCTGAACGAGATCACGGTTTGCAACCGATACCCATTACCTCTGTTGGATTCAGTGTTCACGCCCCTGCATGGAGCCCAAATCTTCACAAAATTGGATCTTAGGAATGCTTATCACCTGGTTCGGATCCGGGAGGGAGACGAGTGGGAGACGGCATTTAACACCCAGGTAGGTCACTTTGAGTACCTGGTCATGCCGTTCGGCCTCACCAATGCGCCCGCGACGTTCCAAGCATTGGTTAATGACGTCTTGCGGGACTTCCTGCATTGGTTTGTCTTCGTATATCTAGACGATATACTCATTTTTTCTCCGGATCCTGAGACCCATGTTAAGCATGTACGTCAGGTCCTACAGCGGTTGTTGGAGAACCGGCTGTTTGTGAAGGGCGAGAAGTGTGAGTTCCACCGCACTTCTTTGTCCTTCTTGGGGTTCATCATCTCCTCCAACTCCGTCGCCCCTGATCCGGCCAAGGTTGCGGCGGTGAGAGATTGGCCCCAACCAATGAACCGTAGGAAAATACAACAGTTCCTCGGTTTTGCAAATTTCTACCGGAGGTTCATCAAGGGCTACAGTCAGGTAGTTAGCCCCCTGACAGCCCTGACCTCCACAAAAGTCCCCTTCACCTGGTCGGATCGGTGCGAAGCCGCGTTTAGGGAGTTGAAACGCCGGTTCTCGACTGCACCGGTTCTGGTGCAGCCCGATCCCAAGGGCCAGTTTGTTGTTGAAGTGGATGCCTCTGACTCAGGGATAGGAGCCGTGCTATCCCAGAGCGGGGAGTCCGACAAGGTTCTCCATCCATGTGCCTACTTTTCCCGCAGGTTGACCCCAGCTGAACGGAACTATGACGTCGGCAATCGGGAACTTCTTGCGGTGAAGGAGGCTCTTGAAGAGTGGAGACACCTGTTGGAGGGAGCATCGGTACCATTTACAGTTTTCACGGACCATCGGAACCTGGAGTACATCCGGACCGCGAAGCGTCTGAACCCCAGGCAAGCCCGCTGGTCGCTGTTCTTCGGGCGTTTTGACTTCCGGATCACCTACCGCCCCGGGACAAAGAACCAACGATCTGACGCCCTGTCCCGGGTGCACGAAGAGGAGGTCAAGACCGAGCTGTCAGACCCCCCTGAAACCATCATCCCCGAGTCCACTGTCGTGGCCGCCCTTACCTGGGACGTGGAGAAGACCGTCCGGGAGGCCCTGACATGGAGCCCGGACCCGGGGACTGGTCCGAAGAACAAACTGTACGTCCCACCAGAGGCCAGGGCTGCGGTCCTTGACTTCTGTCACGGTTCCAAGCTCTCCTGTCACCCAGGGGTGCGAAGAACCATGGCAGTGGTCCGGCAGCGCTTCTGGTGGGCGTCTATGGAAGCCGACGTCTGGGAGTATGTCCAGGCCTGCACCACCTGTGCCAGGGGCAAAGTTGACCATCACAAGGCCCAAGGCCTCCTCCAGCCTCTGCCAGTGCCTCGTCGCCCCTGGTCTCATATTGGCCTGGACTTTGTCACGGGCCTCCCGCCGTCCCAGGGAAACACCACCATCCTAACGATAGTGGACCGGTTCTCCAAGGCGGCCCACTTCGTGGCCCTCCCGAAGCTCCCGACGGCCCAGGAGACTGCAGACCTCCTGGTCCACCACGTCGTGCGTCTGCATGGGATTCCATCAGACATTGTCTCGGATCGTGGTCCTCAGTTCTCCTCCCAGGTCTGGCGGAGTTTCTGTAGGGAACTGGGGGCCACCGTCAGTCTCTCGTCTGGGTACCACCCCCAGATGAACGGGCAGGCAGAGCGGACAAACCAGGAACTGGAGCAGGCCCTCCGTTGCGTGACCTCCGCGCACCCGACGGCCTGGAGTGACCATCTGGCCTGGATCGAGTACACTCATAACAGCCAAGTCTCGTCTGCCACCGGCCTCTCCCCATTTGAAGTGTGTTTGGGGTACCAGCCACCATTGTTCCCGCTAGTGGAGGGAGAGGTCGGGGTGCCCTCGGTCCAGGCCCATCTGAGAAGGTGCCGTCGGGTGTGGCATACTGCCCGCTCTGCCCTGCTCAAAGCCCGGACGAGGGCCAAGAACCATGCAGACCGCTGGCATGCCCCGGCCCCTGCGTACCAGCCTGGGCAGGAGGTTTGGCTTTCCACAAAGGACATTCCCCTGCAAGTGGAATCCCAAAAGTTGAAGGACAGATACATCGGACCTTTCCCCATCCTCAAGGTCCTCAGTCCAGCTGCAGTGAAGCTGAAGCTGCCAGCTTCACTGCGGATCCACCTGGTTTTCCATGTGTCCCACATCAAACCTCACCACGTGTCACCCCTCTGTACCCCCGGACCGGCGCCGCCTCCTGCCCGGATCATCGACGGGGAGCCGGCTTGGACCGTGCGCCGGCTCCTGGACGTCCGTCAGAAGGGCCGGGGGTTCCAGTATTTGGTGGACTGGGAGGGGTATGGACCCGAAGAACGCTCCTGGGTAAAGAGGAGCTTCATCCTGGACCCGGCCCTCCTGACCGACTTCTACCGGCGGCACCTGGACAAGCCTGGTCGGGCGCCAGGAGGCGCCCGTTGAGGGGGGGGTCCTGTTGTGTGGGCTGCTGAAGAGGAGGTACTGCTGGCCCACCACAACAAGATGGCGCCCTGCTTGAAGTGCGGGCTTCAAGCACGAGAGGGCATCGGCTTTGCTGGAGGTGACAGCTGTCATCAATCAACACAAGCTGTCACCCATCACCACCACTACAAAGACCGGACTGCAACTCCACCTCCTCGCCGAGAAATCAACTACCATTCAGGTAATTTCTCTGCTGCCTGACACTGTGTGTGTTTAACCTGAACTTCTATTTGCAGCCGTTTTCCTGGAGTGTTTCCTTATCTGGAGGATTGGCGTTTGGTGTGACAGCGACGGCTTCGCCTCACACCCCAACTCAGATAAGTGGTTGACCAGGAGCTGCACGAGTGTGTGTGATTGGAGGTGGAGGTTTTCCCTCCTTTACTTAAGACAGACTGTGGGATTACTGAGTGTGCGAACTCACACTCATCTGGACTGTCTCTGTTTTCTGCCAGCAGTACCGGGTCTGACTGCTGAAGACAGCGGCCACCTGGGGCGCAGGGCTTGGCGGCTCCGGTGTTCTTCAGCTCCGTTGGTGGTGGAAGCTGTGTGGGGATCCAGCTCTTCTCTCGCCAGGCGTCTTCTATCGTCGAGCCTGCCCACACGTCACCTGGTGTATGATTGACAGTCACCATATTGTTATTGTCTGTACGTTGTTGTGCGATTCACAACATTAAATTGTTACTTTTTGGCTTATCCATTGTCCGTTCATTAACGCCCCCTGTTGTGGGTCCGTGTCACGTCACTTTCACAACAGCTGTAGGTTCTGGTTTTATTTCTGTTCTTTCTTTATTTTCTGTGATGGTTATTAGTTATACTTCAGCCATGTTCTGTTCTACTTTGGGTTATAATCGGTTCTATCTTATTTGCTGTGTCTGTGATGTCATATTCAGATTTGGTTCAAGTTGTGTTTATAGTCTTATTATTCTTGTGCTATTTTTAGGTCTGTCACTCTGTTTCCTAGTTTACCCTTTATTTGGTTCACGTTTCCTTTTATTGGTCTGTGGGCATGTTATACTTTCACCATTGGTTTTCATTCACTGACTCCTTTTGCTTTTGATCTGCTTGGTTTTCATTCGCACTCTCTCTTGCTTCTCATCCCGTCTCTTTGTTTCACCAGACCACTCCTCCTTCCAGAACCCTCGATCACACGTGCACGTTGTTACATCACTTGTTATTTAAGCTCTCACTTCCCTCACTGCGGTGCCAGCTCGTTGATCTTTGTATCTTCGTTCCAGCCCTGATCTTGCCTCATTTGCCTCAGTGTTTTTTTGACCTTGTTCTATTTATCTGGATTTTGCCTTCTGCCTTTGCCTCCGATATTGTGTCTCTCAGTGCCTTTGACCTCATCCTGTTCCTGACCACGCATTTTTGCCTGCCCTCATCTGTACCTTTGCTATGCTGACTGCCTTTCTGTGTACTGGAACCTGAACTGTTTGTGAGATAAAGTTTATTGTTACATCGTAGGTTTCGTCTGAGAGTTTGCATTTGTGTCCACCCACCTTCTGTGCCAAATGACCACATATCTTGACACCTTTGGGCCTGTGAAGCCCTTTGACACCATAAATGGTAATATTTTGCTTTAAATACATACAGTATCTACTTTAAATGGCTGTGAATATCAAGTAAGGATTTTTTTTTTATGTTGTTTAACACAGACACAAATGAGATCAAAGTTGTGGAATATCATATAATATTAAAAAATTTGCAGGACTACATCAGACACAATTTCACTTTGTGTATGTGATGCATAGGCTCTACTGTTTATGATGACAATGCATTTGTTTAGCCTTGTTCATAAAATAATGTTGAAATAACAGCAAAAAAATGACAAACAATGACCACCAGGAGAAAAATAAATACATTTTAATGCATTTATACAGCAGATAAACTACCTTCGCCAACCACTGCGTCTGTAAATGGTTGGGGATTGAGACCCTGATGTGCCTGGCAGTGGATCACTGCCTGTCACCGGTTTCAGACAATGATGCAGCTGCAGCAGCATCACTGTTAAATGGAGCGTCTGACTGGACACCTGTCAGTGGCACCTAGCCAATTATAGCTTGAATTCTTCAGACTATTTCTCAAGACAACCACCTTCTCCTGTCCACCTCCAACTGTCATCATGAAAATAAGTACGTGTATGTTTTCGTCCACTGTTATGTCAAATCATTTACTGTTAATTTGAATTACTATATATTTCTCTGTTGACACAACATTTACAGTATCACAAATGCACTTGTGTGTATGCCTTTCTGCCTTTAATAACATGTATGTAATTACACCCAACAGCACATCACACCAATACTCTGACGAAGTGAGCACCAAAGCAAATGTGAAGTCCCTCCAAAAGCAGAACATACAGATGTGACTTCATAGGAGTCACATCTTCCTATGTTGACATTATCTGGTTTGTAGATGTACGTGTTTGGATGGCTTCCAATTTGGTGTGTAGTTCTGCTTGAACAGAGAAAAATTTGTATGCTTTTAATATGATTTTGGTCTTGACTTCTTTTCTCCTGATCAAGGGGTGAATCCTGCCTTTGAAGCTTGATCGTTCATCCTGCCTCCCTTGATTTTTGATACTTATTCTAATGATCCTCACTAAAGGTTCAAAGCAATCGGCAAACCGGATCTAAGTTGTATCAATACGTATCAGAGGTCAGGACCTGCCCCTTGAGACAATTGTGATGACACTGCAACATCTGTGGTGAGGACCAAAGATTAGCAGATGGGAGGAAAGATCATCAAAGATGAGTGATCATCATCAAAGGTAATGATAAATGATGTGGGTGCTCAAAGCACTTTAAAATGATGATTCACATTCAAACACCAATGACAGGGTGGTTACTTGCACAGTGGGAGGAAACTGGGGATTGGTCAACGTTGCCATGGTATATTGTTTGTGTGACAGAAAGTCAAAGATCCTCTGGTCACAAGCCTATCACCTATAGTCCAAACCAACATCTCCCCACATTGATAATCAGGTTTAAAGTTACGAATTAAAGGTGTGCAATCAGGATCAATGATCATCATTACGGCCAAAAATAAGCACTTCCAATCATGGGGTCGATGAGACCAGTTAACCTTTAATTGGAATCACAGGTTAGGATCAAAGGAGACTGATCAGGATCTAAATTAAGCAATCACAATCAAACATCAGGATTAAAAGTGAGTGTTCAGGACACCACGATTGTCTATTCATAGTCAATGCACTTTGTCCCAGACCCAGATAATGGTACAAATCTTTTAGACAAAAATAAAGTGTTTTGTTTTTTTGTTTTTTTTAGCCCAGAGGAGGATGAGGATGCTTAAGGCTTAACTTAAAACAAAGGGGACTGTGGAACACTCACAGAGATGGGTGTTCTCTGAATACCCTTCAAGTTTAGTTTTGGAAAGCAAAAGAGTTGCCAATCCAAAAGAGTTCATCCTGACTGAAAACTGTAGTATGGGGTATTACTTTATACTTGACCAGTTATGGAAGTTAAGTCAACTCAGGTCTGGAGGTATCGCTCAGTACCCAAGCATTGCCACTATCCATCATCCTCCAGAACTGCAGGGCCAAACATCCAACCAGACCACTGCCCAAACCCATCTCTCAAAAACAGCCATCTATATATTGCAATCATGTGATATGTGGGCATCTCCTTAGCTTTCTCCCCTTGCTGAAGTCCTAGCACTGATCAAACTGAGGGAAATTACAGTCTCTTTATATAACTGCATGTCTGATACAAAGTCATTTCAGCAGTACCCAAGGATTTCTCACAAGAGACCTAGCACCTAAGACATTAAGTCAGCATCGTAGGACACTGGCACAACTACTGACATAACTACTGTACAGTAAGACAGGAAGCACCAGGACTCTAAAGATCTGAAACTTTGTGCTTCTGCAAATATATTGCCATCACAATACAGCTCTGTTTGTAACGTTTTAACTCTATAATCTCTTCCCAGATGTGTCTCAACCTCATAGGCAGCATTCCAAGAAACTCAAATGTCACATGGGACATGAAGAAGGGTGCAATTAACCATTTTAAGCACAGATCTCTTACATTTTAGAATGTCATAAAATACAGTTCACTTGGTAGATACTAAAGTAAAACTTCAAATGACTGCATAATAAGACAGTTTCAGTTGGAGTTCTTCCAACTAAGAGTAGAGCAGACAACATTAATTCTTCCATATCAGATTGCTGTCACATCACAGGGTACAATCATTAAAGAATAGGGAGGGAAAACCAATCTCATAATGGCAGACACTGGAAATAAAAGCTTGCTTCTTTAATATTTATTAATATTCAGTCATTGACAGAGTAGGTAGCTCAGTGGATAAGTAGAAGGGTTTGATTCTCACTCATGCTACCTGTCAGTGGTCTTGGACAAGGAACTTCATCTGCACTGTCTCCGTCCACCCATTTGAAATGGGTACTGACTTTAGCTGTAAAAGGAACTTGCGATGGGTTGGTGTACTGTCCAGATGAAGTTGTAGACTCCCATCTGCTTTGCACTACGGAATATGGAGATAGGCACCAGCAAGAACGGGCCTTTGGGTGTATATTGGACTCACTTATTGTTGTTGATGTGGAAAAATAACATAATTTCTCCATGTTAGATATATTTGTGTGTTAAATTGTGGTTTTTTTTATTTGTTTTCTTTTCACTCTTATTCTTACTTTTCTTTGTTCTTTGTTGGTATGTGCAGGTAGAACCGGAATTAACCAGTTTCTACCATTTGGGACAAAGAGAGTTAGGTTACAATTATAAATCATATGTCTCCTGTTATTGCGCGGGTCTTGGGCAGGGGGTTGGACCTCCCTTGAATGCTCACGGTGGCCAATAAGAGAAGGATTTTGCGTACAATACATACATCCTTCGGCCTCAGGGTGTATGGTTTTCTTCAGGTTGTATAAAGCCATATTCATTGTTGAACAACTTGATAACGATTTTATCATATACAGTGGTCCCTCATTTATCGCGGGAGTTACGTTCTAAAAATAACCCACGATAGGCGAAATCCGCGAAGTAGTCAGCGTTATTTTTTACAATTATTATAGATGTTTTAAGGCTGTAAAACCCCTCACTACACACTTTATACACTTTTCTCAAACAGGCATTAACATTTTCTCACTTTTCTCTCCTGTGTAAACACTCAAAGTTCAAACCTTAGTAGAAAAAAAAAAATAGAACATTTTCCTATAAATAATTATGATGGCTTTTAGAACTAATGAATTTAATTTTAACGATCAACCTACGAGGTTGGACATGTAAGAAATTATTAATAGTGACTCACCAGTATTTCACAGTTCCACTGACCACGCCTCTTCGTCGTGGCACTGCTCCGCTGTCCGGATTGGCTGATTACTCAGGTGGTATGAAAAATATTACCCTTCCGCGAAAAGGATGTATTGCTATTTATTCTTTAGTGTTTTATCCAATCATATCGGTGTATCATTTATAGGTATATGATAATAAATATTCCGCATATGTAATTCTGTATAAAAACTGTTTGTGTCCATTTTTCAAGGTTCTGTAGGGGCGGATCTCATTTGTGAGAGAAGTTCTTGTGGAATCCAGGCCTGAGATTTTTCATCATGACTTTGAATAGATTTAAAAGTGTGAAATAGTTCGAGTTTGTAATTTGTGAGGGGTAGTGTTACAGGAAGAACCTGGGTGAAATAACACCCATAAATTAAATTTTCATTGAAAGCACCTACCATTGTATTTGTGTTTTTCTTTTTCTTTTTTTTTGAGAAGCCCAGTCTACAAACAGACAGGAGAGATCACATCCCCCCTCTTCCGATTGTTGAATTGTTGAATTTCTACAGTTATTGGTAGTTGAGAAGCTTGAATCTTTGACTGGACTGGGTTGCTTGAAGTGAGGACGTTTCGCTTCCTCACGTCAAGCAACCCAGTCTAGTCGAAGATTCAAGCTTCTCTACTATGGAAACCACCTGGACAACTGAGAGCCTACACAGAAACCTCTACAGTTATTCCATTCACAGACTTACAGTATGAAGTAAATGGAGTCTGACTAAAATTGCACTCCAAAAGCCATTGTATCCAAGTAATAAAACCTATTGTCCCCACTGTGTCAGGAAATCAAATGGAACAACTTCCTAGAATTTGAACAGCTGGTTTCTGAGTAGATGCCAAATTGAAGTGTTTTGATAAAATAGAGTGGTGCAGCTGGCCTGATTTAATGGGTGTATGACTTGAATATGTGGTCCTGTACCTTTTCTTGTGTGGAGAATGACTCTTTGCAGGTCATTGAGATTTTGACAGTATGTCAAACATTAAATGTTTCAAAATGGGCCTCCACTATAAGTGCTTTGGGACCAGACCATTCACCTTGCTTCCATCTCAGTTGTGTCAGTGCACTACTGGAGGAGAGACAGCCTAATTTCAGCACTCGCTGATGTCCATTCAGCGTGAGTGATGAGGAAGCAGGCTGTCATACACACGTGTGAGCACATGGACTGAAAGACACACTTTCACACAAAATGATACCAAAACAGTAAAATCAAAGCAAGGTTAGCTGTAGTGACAAGACTGAAATGGCCTGTACCTGTCATTTAAGTCTTGTTTCACACCCTCCAATTTTGTGTAGCAGACCGAACGGTCCGCCCTAAAAATTGGTCCCCCCTGCCTCCACTGTGCATGCATCATTTTGGAGTTCAGCAGCTTGTCTGAGACAGAGTCTCTGCACCCAAAGTGATCAAATGGATTAATGGGATTATTAACCATCAGATGACAAGGTAAAACCTCTAAAATCCTTCCAAAGTCAGTTTTAAGCAGAAATTAGGCCGTTTTTAAGCAGGAAAGAGGCGAAACTCCTTGACACATTGAAATGACCAATGTGCAGTGAAACGCATCAGTTAGCAGCTCGTGTAGCCACGGTGCTCTGATTGCTTCCTCCGTCTTTTATGATGAAACAATGCTGCATTTACGTGGAAATGATTGTTGTACAAAAGCTTCAGTTATCTGTCGCTGAGCTAGATGGTGACTGGAGTACAGTTTGAAGCAGAAACAAGGTGATAATCGGTGAACCACAGCTAATGACGCATGCACACTGAAGGCAGGGTGGACCGATTTTTAGGGGGGAACCGTTCAGTCTGCGACACTGACCTGCCTGTGCACTCTGGTGCACCACGGTACCTCCACAGTTGTTCAGTGCATTGTGTTCTGCTCGCACCTCATTCCCACTCTTCATCACATGATGGACACAAAACAGTTTCATTGTAATAAGGTGCCATTCTTCCAACCATCAAGTGCCTCTCAAGGTACGGTTGATAAAAATATGTGTAGACCTCTAAGGAAAAGCGAAAGGGAGTGAGTGAGACATGGCGAGAGATGGAGAGCCCCTCTGGGGGTAGGCAGACCTCCACTCTGATAAATTCTGATGAAGACAAATGAACAGGACCGATATGACCTCCCTGAGGTGAGGTATCATCTACAGGAAAACTGGCGGTGGGCATGCCTGGTTGAATGATGAAAGTCCAGACTCATTGGTGACCTGCAGGGCTGCAGCTGGGGGGGGGGGGGAACTCCAGTAACTGAGCAGCAGCATGGTTGTCAATCTATCCTGAGAAGGGGTCATAGGGCAAGTGATCTGTAGGGGGGCACTCAAAAGAGCAGTGATATGTATCTGCAACAACTTGTTTGATGCTCCCACAAACAGCGAAGTATCACATCTTATCTCAGACGAAGACATACCACAGAACAGCTTGTGTTGATGGGACCAACAACAAAAAAGTGAACTCATTGTAGTGGAGCAGATAACTGTAACACTTGTTAATTTCTGGAAACAAGCACCATAATTGGCACACATACTTAGGCATTACTCTTAAAAAACAAAAAAAAAACAAAACCTGACTGGCCACTTGAATTTTCAATAGGCAGCCAGGGAGGGGTCAACTGAAGAACACAGGGGTCAAAATTAAAAGATAGGACTCTGGTTTAGTAAATGAAGGAACCAGAGACAGCAACTCCTCAGCTTTTGAAAGTCATCTTCTGCATCATGATTTTCCGGAGTCTTAAGCTACTTATGAACTTATGAGCTTACTAAATAAAACCACTCACCACACTCACGCTTTTAATATAAAGATGACTTACCGCCCCCTGCTGGAATGGCATGTATGTCCAGAAAGTAGATAGCAATAGCTATTGTTCCATTTTCGCAGTGTTCATCCTTGTCCCGAAATACATAATCATATCAAACGGCAAATGTCAGCTGTCCACAGTTTGTGATTGAAGTTGCACGCATGCAAGCACACACAGCTGCTGTAAGCAGGTGCTTTTAATTTGCCAAACAAAGAGGGTGGCAAAAGACATTAAAACACTATACATTTCACTCATGGTACCAACATGAGACTGAAGTCACTCATGGTAAGAGTAACATGAGATTTAACTAAATTGACTAAACCAATAGAGTTCTAAAAACACAATGAATCAATAACATGAACAACACTGTTAAACTAACATGAACCATAATAACATTTAAAACCCCCAAACCTCAAACACACATGGTGCATTGCAGCACAATGGCCATTGTTTACTGGTTAGCTAAAATTGCTAATTTTTCCAAAAATATTAGTCCCATCTACTTTTTGTTTTTGCAGTGTTCATCCATATATACATATATATATATATATATATATATATATATATATATATATATATATATATATATATATATATATACACACACACACACACACACACACACATGGCTGCACAACACAATCAAGTGTCGGTTGAAGTGAAACTATCCTGACTAAATTTTCTTGTGAGCTAGCCAGACTGTTCACCAGTCCATTTCCACCTGAAACACCAACACAACATACTGGAACTATGATTACCTATTGAGAATAATGCACAATTTGGCTTTAATTGACAGGCCAAACCCTGACATTGTGGAGAGGAATGTCAACATTTTTCTTTGTATGACAATATTGAAGTGACACTACAATAGAGGATGTGAATATGAATGGCTTCTGTGTTGGAGCATCAATTGGAGAGCTTCCTCTTGGGTATATTCACATAAAAAAAAATTGCAGGGACACCATTTATGTGTAGCTGTCACCACTGACTGACATGGCTAATCACACTGGATTTTGATTGGACAAGAATGAGACGGAGATAGCCATTAAGTGAATCCATGTGAGAAATGGTTCAAAACCCTGTTATTTGCTACCTAGGTAACAGATCGAAACGTGTATTGTTGAGTTCCCCACTCATCCCACCATCTTTTTTTCAAAAAAAGAGAAAAAAATGCTTGTTCAAGGCTGTCTGCACCCATGCATCAAGGAAAATAAAGTGCTGCATAAAATGCAATACAACATAGATTTTGTGTGTGTGTGTGTGTGTGTGTGGGGGGGGGGGGGGGGGGATTGTTGGGGGGTTGCTTTTAAGACACCTAAATAACACTGAAGCCAAAATAACGACTTATTTAATTAAGAGTAATGCAATATTATAGAGTTGACAATATAAAATGTCAAAAATGACACATGAGTGTTAAAGATGTGTATGTGTTAGACATATTCATTTTACCCAACAACCCATAAAAGTCCAGTAATATATTTGAACATTTCTAGCACAAACACAAATGGACATGCATAGAGTGCAACATTGATGTCTTTCACAGAATGATAGAAATAAGTCACTGTAATTCAGTTATATATGAACCATTTATGCAGACACACAAGCCTTTGACCTTTCAAGTTGACTCAAGGTCAAAAGAAAGCTGATATGTTACTTCATATTAGTACTTAATTGTAACCATAGACATAGCTTTAACCAACTCCTCGGAACAACAATGCTGAATATCACTTTACATAATCTGGGTTTTGCTTTGCGTAATCCTGGTTGATTTCAGAAACTAAGCAGGTTAGGTCCTAATCAGTACTTGGATGGGAGACCTCTTTGGAAGAGTCAGGGGCTGTGTGTGTTTCTCCATGTAAGACTGGAATTGTGTCAGTATAGTTCATAAGCCAATAGCCAATTCTGACCTCAGCAGTAGCACTTAAGGGGATTAAACTACACTTACAATCCAGCTTCAGTATACCATGGCCTACAAAAAAATTGTGTGATGGCCATTCGAGGGTGGTAGCTACAGCCAGGTAAGGATCAAAATTGAAAAATGCTCAAATTATATTGACATCTATACCACATTATTTGACTGTTCATAAACATTCCAAAAATGTATAGTTTGGACTATCTAAAACCAATAAAAATTGGGAACAAAAGTTAAAGTTGTTGTAGTTTTGGTAAAAAGTGATGCAAATTATTGGTTAAGTTATAGGGTGTTAAAAAGGAATAGTCTGTTATGCTTAGTTATCATGTTACAGTGTAATATATGTCAAATGTCATAGAATCCTATGAATATTCACTATGTTTGACCTTTACTTTGGTGACCAAGCATTCAGCACAGTCAAAACAATTCAATTTATTAATCCTGCAAGCTCAACCATCATCTTTTGCCAAAATTGATGCAACTTTATTTTTTAACCCCTGTACAGACTGAAATCAAGCTTTGTCACTATTTTGTTGTTTTTACCCCATAACATTCATCCCTGTGTCATTCTTCATTGTCCCCTACCTGGCTACAGGTACCACACTAGGATGGCTATCATACATTTTTGTGTAGTCCATGGTATACTGAGGTTGGATTGAAAGTGCTGTTTAGTCTACTTAAGTGGTACCAAAAACCTACTTGGCCCATGGAGTAAGAAAGGGTTCCTGGTGTAAAACCTGTGCCAAATCTCTATATGACTCTCTACTGGCTGTGCTATATTGCCCCTGAACAAAATCTAAGTAGCTGAAAGATAAACAGCATAATATGTTTGGTTGAAAATTTGACCTTGTCCAATGATGTAGAGTTTTAACCATTTTTCCCCCTCAAAATGAAATCACATTGTCTGTTGCTGTTGACACTCAATCATTCCACCACATTTAGCCCAAATAAGATCAAAACAAGAATGAAACTAACTGTTTTCTCAATAGTGACAACCTAAATACTGTGTAAACCAATGAATTCCAAAATAAATGGGAACATAATCATATTATTAGCAACTTTCAGACAGATTTATTTTAAAGGGGAAATTGAGTGTAATGTCCGCCATTGTCATTGTGCAATCAAAACAGTGAAGGGTGGATAAACAGATATAGCTCTGTCAGACAACTCCCCTGTTCCAAGAGGAGCTATAAAGTAGCCCGACGTGTGCTAAGGAAACAAAGAAACAAAGGAAAAATGAGCCGGACATGTAACCCATGTGAATCAAAAAGGCTTTGGAGGTCTTTATCTGGCGGCACCATGTGGGAATGATAATGACCATCTTTGGATCCAAAAGGACACCCATTCATCTTAACCCGAGTCTGCCTAGCAAAACTCCTAATCCTCCTAACACTCACAACCCACCACTAGACAGACAGCAGGGGAAAGAAGCCACTTTGAAGGCACAGTGCAAGACAAAACAAAGCCCATCTTTGGGCTCAGCATGGTTGTTTAACATTCCCTGGAAAGCACTCCATCTGCTAACCAGCTTTAATTCTGTCTTTTACCAAATCTCCACCTTTAGGCCTCTGAGATTATGCCATTCCCTCTGTCCTCCCTCTCTTATTCTTTCTCCCTGCCTCCAGTCCTACAATCAGACTAATACCTTTTCCCTTGTGATGAATCATTTAATTCTGTCGTCTTTCTTTTATTCCATTGCTTTCTGGCCTCAGTAGCATCAACTGCTCTTTTCCCTTTAAACATCCTCCATCCATCATAGCAGGAAGCCTGGTCTCGGCCACCCTGCGCTCTGACTGTCCTCCTCTCCAATACAGCCTTTCCCCCCTTTTTCCTCCCTTAAACCAACCATCAGGATGAACGATGGTGAAGGTTAGATAGCTCCATTTTCACCTCCTGACTCCTGACCGCCTCTCTGCTTGCCCCAGGTGACACTACTAAATACTGCTGTCTCAAGGGGAGTGAATTGTCTCTCCATTTATTTTAGAAATGACTTACGTTCTTCTGCTTTATTTGGCCACTATGCAAAACCTGAAGTCTTTGCTAGAACCTGCTTAGACTTCATTATTTGACATGCACATCATGCATATGATTATTCACATATTTATCTGTGGTGCTAAAATTTGTATCCACTTGGGGAAACCACAATCAAATCATTCAAGGGATTATTCTATAAGAAAAACAGTCTTAGCAATCTAATATCAGCTATATTTGGTAACATCATACATACTATAGGTAGATCATTGCAGAGGTTTGCACAATTTCCCTGAGTAGCCTTCCCCTATTGTTTTGGACAGGCTACATGGCAGCATGGTGGCTTAGTGGTTAGCATTGTTGCCCCACAGCAGGAAGGACACATTCCAACTTGTGGCCTTTCTGTGTGGCGTTTGCATGTTCTCCCCGTGTTTGTGTGGGTTTCCTCCCACATTTAAAGACATGCAGGGTAGGTGAATTAGAAAATGTATAATTATCCCGGTCTCCCTTGAGGTCTCAATCTCAATGGGGCTAACCTGGTTAAATAAAGGTTAAATAAATATCTTCGGTAACACTTTACTTGAAGGTATCTTCATAATAGTGACATGACACAGTCATGAATGTGTCATAAACATTATGTCAATGTCATATGTGTTTATGACTGCTGTCATTAAGTGTCATTCGGTTTTTGTAATGATAAGTTGACAAGATGGCATGCAACTGAAGACCAAAAAGACCAAAGACAACTTCTGGTTATGTCGCTTTGATTCATATCAAGTCATCTTCAAGACAACCCAAAAAATATCAACTTGTCATTACAAAAACCAAATGACACTTAATGACAGCAGTCATAAACATTTATGACTTTGACATTGATATAGTGTTTATGACACGTTCATGACTGTGTCATGTCACACTTATGGCAGTGTTATGTCACTATTATGACAATACCTTCAAGTAAAGTGTTACCATATCTTCTGTGTTGTCAGGTAACTCAGAGGTTCAGCTGCTCCTATCGTTACAGATATGCTGTGATAAATTTGACATAGAATTTTTGTGACTAGATGACCTGTTATGCTTCACACAACCATTCACTAGTTTGGCTAGTCCAGATGACAAAATTCTCTTGAATGGAATATTGATTTCATGTGACATCACACTGTGCTAGATACAGTTATGTCAGTAATGACACCCCCTAAGTGTCACATCCTAGTGATATTACAATATGATGTCACCTGACTGTCATTTTGTAGATCATGCTGTGACAGTCGTACATGACATCCAGACATTGGATATTAGCTGTTTGTCTTGTATTTTTTCAGCAAATAAAAGAATAGTATGTGGAGAAATGTCATCTGCAGTGCATCATTCCTGCATGAAAAAAAAGGGGGTAAATCATTGTGTAGTTATATTGTAGACAGATAGGCAGGGCTCTGTTGTTGTAAACCAAGAAAACACTCCATGTAAATGCAACACTATATTTTAACTGAGGTTTAACTTTGACACATCACTCTGCAGACTCCCAGCAAAGTTCTTACAACATTAAAGATCACCAAGTGTATATTTGTTCATGTATTTCTCAACCATTCATCCTGACTGAGAGCCATGTGAAGCACTGGGAAGACATTTGACTAATATGTGAGGGATCCCTGGTTCAAACCTCAATGGGGACATAGAAAGTTTCCCATGACTTTTAAGGTGAATAAACATGGCTTTCAACATTGTACCATGTGTTTTTGAGTAAAATATTGGTTCAACGTAGCCATCTTTCAATGTGGTAGCAACATTACTGAAGTCTGCAGAATTACTTTGAAGCAATATCACTTTTTATAACGGCTGAGTGGATCCTTGATTGGTGCTTTGTATGTCACATGGCATGGATTATTCATTCCATTTACTGTGCAAATTTGGTTCCACAGGTTTTGTACCATTGCACACTGCGAACCCCGCCCATGCACACACTAGTGGTGGCGGCGTTCAGCTAAACATGGCAGAGATTGTTTTGCTGACGGATGACAATTTGAAGGAGCTAATTGATGATGTTAATTCTTCTAACACACGCGCATGCGCACATACACACACACAAACACACACACACACACACACACACAACAAGAACAAAACAATCCACAACGCCATAAGCCGTCTGGAGGCATGAAGAGCTGTTAGGATGAAAAGCTGGACAAATGTCTGATGCGATTTTTCGCTGGACTGAAGAAGTACACAGTCTTTTTTTTTCTTTTTTTTGTTGGAAATATCATGGCCCACATTGTCAGAATTATTTTTGAACTATCAAACTGTTTTTCTGAGTTGACTCAGAACAGTTTTGATCTCCTATTTAAAGTTTGTGTTGGACTGATGATGTCAAAGCTAGAGATGGGCGGATCTATCCTAATATCGATAATATTGATACCAACGCTGGTATTGATACTGAACAATCTTCGTGTAAAAAGATCGATACTCAAACTTTTTTCTCTCACACACTGACTACTGCGCACGCAGATTCATCAAAGTCTACTCTCTGTAAGAGCAGCACTGCGCTGTGTCACACAACATGGAGTACCCTTGTATTGTGGTTCATCAGCCCTCTACCTCAGGAGATTTTGTTTTAAGTTGTGTTGAGTGATTTTTAAAAAAAAAAAAAACAAAAATGTTGATTGTGATAATAAAGTATTTTGTTGTCATGTACAATGTTTGGCGAAATTCTATCCTAGGTCTTTTGGATCCTTTGGATCTATGAATCTTAAATATGAAAAAGTATCAGTATCGGTATCGATATCGGTGATACTGGGTCTGTATTTACTTGGTATCGGATCAATACCAAAATTCCCGGTATCTCACACCTCTAGTCAAAGCAGCAGTGACACACCAAAATGTAAGTCCCTTTTCTGTTGTTTATATATTAATATTTTAGTCCTTATATAAAACAAGTAATGAATGTTTTTACATTCTTTCAATTAAACGATATATTTAATTCAGTGAAAGCTGGAATGTACCATTAGACTCGAGGTTGCCTCATTGAATGGAACATTCCATCTTTCACCTCATTAACCATTCGTACCATTGAACTCATAAACATTCATTATTTGTATACTAACTTCATCACTAAATACTGATGTTGTAACAATGTAGAATTGTTTGTTGGGAAATAGGGTATTGTGCTGTGAAAACAAAAACAAGTATAGTCTCAGTTGCCTCTGTCAAATCACTGACATTTGCTCTCTTGTTTTTTTTCCCTCAAATAAATTTTTGCATCCTTTCTCAGCGCCCAGATATCACCCGCCATCTGATCCACAGACACCCCAACTGGCTCAACGATTACATGGTTCCTGGCTCCCTACAGGCCTCCAGTACTTCTCCTTCTGTGCTTTGACTGCAGGACCAGCAATCCTTCACCATTCAAATGTGCACTAAATAGATGAACTAACATTTTTACATCACTGCCTTTTGCATGTGAGTCCTCACAGTTTGCTACCGACTGTAACATAGTAGTTGAATAAGGAGCTGCTACTCTGTATATGCATGAACTTCATCGCTGGCTGTCCAAAAGACTGACAGATCATCCAAGATCACACCAAGTGACCCTGCCTTGTACAAACACAGCGCAACGTTTAACTAGGAAAAGTGCTCATGCTGATTCTGTATCAGAATAGCGCTGGATTTATTCTGAAATTTATAGCACCATCCTAATCTAAGTTTTCAAAAAGAAGTGATTGACAGCTACAAAAAAAAACACACACACACACAGACACAGTAGAGTCACAGGGGGGCAAGTAAAGCCTGAAACAGTCTGAACTGTGGGGTAAATCTGATTAACCATCAGGGGAGGATTGCAAGCAAGGCTAAGTGACTCAATGGATGAGTAAGTGAATAAATAAAGGAGAGCGGATTGCGGTGGCTGCCTGCCACAGCACCACGCTATTTGAGCAGCCCCGTGTGTACACAAGCCAGGTTGCTAAGGGCTGAGTTTCCACACTCAGCTCAATTACTCCGGCTGTGTTGTGTGCTGGTGAGATAATTAGAGCTTGGCGAACTCTGGGCCAGTAAACTGGAAGATGAGTTGAGTCACTTGGGACGGAGATAGAGGTGATGGTCTCTGTTTGTCACCTGAAGCCCTCTCACATGAAGGGAAACAACTCCCTGTTTACACCACAGAGTGTAAAACCAAAGTAGCCCCAATAGGAAGAGGAAATGTGGCGGACAAAATGGTTGGGTAGCGGCTGTGCACTCTTGCTTTTGCTCTCTCTTTTACAGCTCCCTCTGGTTTTTCTTGTTGGAAAACACAAATATGCCAGGCCTTATGTTGGTGCCACGAGAAACAGGCAGGTCACTGCTCTCTGTCTCCAAACTCATCCAATCCCACTCGGTCTACTCTCATCTCTGCCCGAGTAACCCAATAAAGGAGCTCATGCAGCTGGCTGTGTTTTGTGCTGTTTAACATCATAGGCTTTGTTCACACCGCCTGCTCAATCCAGCTTATGTGGTGTCCACCCCTGCCACATTTCTCCATGTAATGTGAAGTTGCGTCAGGAAGGGCATCCGGCGTAAAACTTGTGCCAATTCAACATGCAGATTCACCTTGGATTTGCTGTGGTGACCCCAAGTGCAAAACAAGGGAGCAGCCGAAGGGACTTACTTACTTACTTATATATACACACACACGAGGTGTAATCAAAAAGTATCTGATTTTATTTGATCTCACAGATACAAATAAAGTGTACAACTTGTCGTTTGGTGGTTGTCCTTTTGTTGCTTGAATTTTTACCCCAACTGCAGAGCAGCACATCAGCCACAGGTCACATCCCTGACTGAGCCCCTTCTCCCATGATGGGTTGACAGCTTCCAGATTCTGGTAGATCTGAACGTCTTCCATTTATGGATGATGGAGGCCACTGTGCTCATTGGGACCTTCAAAGGAGCAGAAATGTTTCTGTTCCCTCCGCCCAGATTTGTGCCTCAAGTCAATCCTTTCTTGGATGTCTACAAACAATTCCTAAAGCCACTCCTCTGATACCTTGACTGTGTGTTTGGGGTCATTGTCTTGCTGAAGGGCAGGTAGCTTTTCTGACTTGTCCCCTTCATGTACAGCCTCTTGAAAATTGTCACCTCGACACAGATTTACTATGGAGAACCATACTGCTTTTATTTCTTCATAACTAATGTTAATAAAGTCAAAGACATATTCAGTGTCTTGGAAATATTCATGAAACCATCTCCTGACTTGTCTGAAGAAGACTGGATATAAAAGTAATGGTTTATATGTGTTATAATAAAGGGAGCACTTATTTATTCACACCACGATTTTGGCTTTTAGATTATTATTTCATTTAATTCATGATGTAGAGATTACTTTTCACTGTGATTTTAAAGACATAATTTTATGATTTGATAAATTTATGATGTCGCCGGGTGATGGCTGGGAATGTGTGTGTGTGTGTGTGTGTGCGTGTGTGTGTGTGTGTGTGTGTGTGCGGACATGCCCGTGGCTAACTGAAGAATGACTGTCACCCAACACCATGTCTGTATAAACACACCTCTTGTTGAACTTTTTCTCTTTTCCTAGCAAGAACTGGGTGATTCTGTTAGAACACTGTAAAAAGTGACCAGAGTAGGGACACAGTGATGCAACAGTGGCTGGTGGTGGGTGGGGCAAGGGGAACATTGGAAGTGATGCAAAAGACACTTTGAAGTGGTCAAACTGGTCAGACTGAAAACCATGTGTAGAAATCGGATAGCAATAGGGATTAAAACCACCTCCGTATGTGGCTCCAATCTGATTCAGAAAATTCAATATAGAGCCAAGCTGGATAGGCTAAAAATCAGATTTATGCTGGTAATCAAAATGTGTCCATACTGTGCTGAGACCACATGAACATGAGCATCACTTGGGAAAAGTGGGATATTCCAAATCTTGGAGGGCTCCCAGCCAGCTTGGCCTCACCTGCGTTTGACTCAGGAGGCCCGGCATCACACGTCTGTTTTGTCTACTGCACTTCCTGTGTTATTTTGGTATCCCTTGTCTGTCTCTTGAGCATTATCATGGCTTTCTTCCTGTGTCTCCCCAGGTGTGCCTCATCAGTGTAATTTTGTCTCTGTCTATTTAACATCACTCGCTTGCTGTGCTAGATTGTCTTGTGTATTATGTCAACTTTCCTGCATTCTTTGTGTTGTTGTACTCCCTGATTACTGAACTCTGCCTAGTCTCCTGAAATTCAAGTTTTTTCTCACCCCGCTGGACACTGGTGCCTGGCTGGACTGCCTCCATGGTTTTAAACCCCTGCGTGGACCCACTGTACTGGTGCAGTTCTCAATTAAAGAGCAGTTATTTTGAGGTACCTGTGTTTGACTTACATCGAGAAGGTCATGTGTTTGATTACCACCTGTGGCCTTTCTGTGTGGAGTTTGCATGTTCTCATACAGATGCCAAAAGGCATTATGGAAAAATAAGCCTCCTCTCATCACTGGTTGATTGGTTTATTTATTTTTTTTACAAATAAATGTGTGTTTGTAAATATGTCATTTTTTTCATTTATAAACAAAAAAGCATTTGCAAAACTGAATATTCTGTTTAAGTGTAATTCTGCACAAAGCAATTGTGTGACTGTTGGTTGCTATTCACACTCCCAACCAGTAGATGGCAGTGTTCTATGCATTTTGACCTAAAATGACATACTGTCATGTAAATGACATATGAGATAAATGATATATAAGAGGAGAGGAAGAGAGGAGGCTAATCTTCCCATAATTCCTTTTGGTATCTGTTTCTGTTAATGCTAAAACCTTCAGAATTAGCACGTTACTTTAAAACTAAAAGATATGTGCAATATTTTCACTGTGTAAAATGACAGAGTTGATGTTAATGTTGATAAACTGTCCATAATTTGTTTTGTTTATAAATCAAACCATAAGTGAAAACTGCTGTGCTTTTGATGTCTTCTGCCACATGTCTGTGCTATTCCATGTTGAAACTAAGTGACACTTTCTTACAGCAGTGGGCAGGGTGCACAAAGACAGAAGCTCTGACTCACTGTTTGTGTTGGGTTTGTGGTTTTACTCAGAAGTGTCAGTGGTGCTTAAACTCAAAACTGGCTTGTTAGTCGCTGCCCGTGTACCAGAGTCAATGCTAAAAGATAGCTGTTAGCTGTAACTTCCTCTATTTTTTTTTTAGCAGTTTATCGGTTTAGCATTATAAAAGTTAACTTTTCAGTTAGCGGATTAGTGGTTATTGAAGCAAACTTTTTGGTTAGCTGTGCCCACCACTGGCATAACATCTATCAGGTGCGTGATATTCATCCTTCTTCCTGGGAGAGGTTCATCACCATTTGATGCACCTGTGAGTTGATATGAGGGACACTCCAACCTCAATTTTTGATATGTTATGGTACCTCTGTATGTGTTCAGCGTGAATACTGGATGCTGAGTTGTGTCGAGCCTCCACAGGAGTGGAGTGTGATGTGTTGGATGCACAGGAAGCCCAGGTGAGCTACTAAAAATTTTGAACATGTACAAAATTGGCAAATACGTTGATCTTTGCCAAAAAGCATGCCGACCTTCCGTTCGTCACGTTAGCATCACAAAAAAGTCAGTGCAACACATTTGAAAAGCAATGCACAAAAAAAATATGATACATATCCTACATATTTGTCAGCCTGGAGGGTGTGATCATAAGATATTGTAACATTGTACATTGTACATTCACATGGAAATCCACAGGAATGTGCAGGAAAATATTCTTAATTTTTCCTATAATATTATATAAAACACTTCATGAGAATATGTTGTGCTGTGACCCACAGGAGCCATTTTGAGGCAGTGCTGGGGTAAACTCAGTGCCAAATTTGGCCAGATGTGTGTGCTACTTAACACTGCGCACTTAAACAGCAGGGCTGGCAGCCTGTCTCTTGTCCCAATTTTTCCTCTTTGCCAAAAAACACAGCACTCTCTTTCAACAATCGCCTACCAAACCCAACTCCTTCAGACAGGCGCTATTAAAACAAACCCTCCCCACAATGAAATCAACATGATGTTTCTTTAAAGAAAGAACAGAAGATGTAAAACAACCCAAGAACTCTTCTCCCTTATGACATTATTAGGCAATATGTTAGAATTAATTGAATTGTGGTCTTGCCTTTACTTGACAGCTCTTGGCTGCTGCACTTTCTCATTACTGGACAATAATTCTGGCCCTAACCTAATGAACAATAATAATACTCGCCAGTAGAAATGTGTTAGGGAGATGAAACCTGATGGCCTCTACTAGTAATTGGGCTCCATTCCACTCATTAAGGGAGGAAAGCAATAAAAAAGCAATAACATTTGCAAAGTGCCATCAGAGGAGGAATGTGGCACTTTCTTTCTGACAATTCATCAAGAGTGAAGCCCTGTCTATTAGCTGAATGAGAGCCCAGGGCCAAATAAACATCTCCCACTCTGCATAGACTGTTTGACGGGTAAACAGTCTTTGATGTCTTCACTGCCAGATACTGATATTGCATGTGGACATGACCATCAGGGCAAAGAAAGGACCATGAGAAAACGTTGGTAATCTCTTGTAGTTAACTATTAAAGCAATGTGGCAATTCAAGCTTAGCTGTGTTTATTCCAGTTTCTTTCCATTTAGGCACCCCACAGGCATGCAATCAGGAACAGTGCAGGCAAATGTTTCACATTTCAGTGCATCTGGAAAGTATTCATAGTGCTTCACTTTTTTACACATTTTATGTTACAGCCTTATTCCAAAATGGAAGAAATTCATTTTTTCCACAAAAGTCTACACACAAATACCCCATAATGACAATGTGATTTTTTTTTTTGACATCTGCCAGTCTGTACCCGGATCACCTCCAAAATTCAGTGCAGTCTTAGTGCCATAATATCTATCTGTGGTGCAAATTTGGTAAGAATCTGTGAATTAGATTTGAAGTAATCCTTCAAAGCCTATATAAAGGGGAATCTTGATGCATAATCACAGTCCAGATCACCTCCAAAATTTAGTGGAGTCTTCCATGTCCTAATATCTATCTGTGGTGCAAAATGGGGAGAGAATCTGTGAACTCATTTTGAAGTAATCCTTCAAAGCCTATATAAAGGAAAATCTTGAGCAAGAATCCGGATCTGGATCCAGATCACCTCCAAAAATCAGTACAGTCTTCCATGCCCTAATATCTATCTGTGGTGCCAAATGGGGAGAGAATCCGTGAAGTCATTTCGAAGTAATCCTTCAAAGCCTATATAAAGGAAAATCTTGAGCCAGAATCCAGATCTGGATCCAGATCACCTCCAAAATTCAGTGCAGTCTTCCATGCCCTAATATCTATATGTGGTGCAAATGTGGTAAGAACCTGTGAATTTGTTTTGAAGTAATCCTTCAAAGCCTATATAAAGGGGAATCTTGATCCATAATCATGATCCAGATCACCTCCAAAATTCAGTGGGGTCTTCCATGGTCTAATATGTATCTGTGTTGAAACTTTTGTCATAATCCACACAGTAGTTTTGACATAATATTGCTAACAGTAATCCTTCAAAGCGTATATAAAGTTTAACTTGATCCAGGATCCGGATTGGGCTTTGATCACCTACAAAATTTAATGGAATCTTCCTTGGTCGAATAGCTATCTGTGGTGAAACTTTTCTTCAAAAGCTGTGCAGTAGTTTTGATATAATCCTGCTAGCAAGTGGACAGACAGACAAATAAATAAATAACTGCCAATGATTTTATTATGTCCTTGGTGGACATAAAAAAACAAACAAACAAAAAACAACAACAACAACAAAAAAAACTAAGAAATCACATGTCCATAAGTATTCACAGCCCTTGCCATGAAGCTCAAAACTGAACTCAGGTGCATCCGGTTTCCTCTGATCGTCCTTGAGATGTTTCTACAGCTTAATTGGAGTCCATCTGAGTAAATTCAGTTGATTGGACATTATTTGGAAAGGCTTGTCTACATATAAGGTTCCACGGTTGACAGTGCATGTCAGAGCACAAACCAAGCATGAAGACAAAGGAACAGCCTGTAGATAGACCTCCAAGACAGGATTGTCTCGAGGCACCAATCTGAGAAAAGGAATAGAATCATTTCTGATTCTTTGAAGGACCCAGTGACCACAATGTCCTCCATCATCCGTAAGTGGAAGAAGTTCAGATCCACAAGGAGTCTTCCTAGAGCTGGCTGCCCATCTAAACTGAGTAATCGGGGGAGAAGGATATTAGTCAAGGAGGTGACCAAGAACCCAATGGTCACTCTGTCAGACCTCCAGCATTCCTCTGTGGAGAAAGGAGAACCTTTCAGAAGGACAACCGTCTCTGCAGCAATCCACCAATCTGTCCTGTATGGTAGAGTGGCCAAGTAGAAGCCATTCCTTAGTAAAAGGCACATGACAGCCACCCTGGAGTTTGTCAAAAGTCATCTGAAGGACTCTCAGACCATGTGAAACAAAATTGTCTGGTCTGATGAGAAAAAGTGTTTGGCGTGAATGCCAGGCATCATGTTTGCAGGAAACCAGGCACCATGCCTACGGTAAAACATGGGGGTGGCAGCATCATGCTGTGGGGATGTTTTGCAGCAGCAGGAACTCAAAGACTAGTCAGGATGGAGGGAAAGGTGAATGCAGCAATGTACAGAGACATCCTGGATGAAAACCTGCTCCAGAGCGCTCTTGACCTCAGACTGGGGTGATGGTTCATCTTTCAGCAGGACAGTGACCCAAAGCACACAGCCAAGATATCAAAGGAGTGGCTTTAGGACAACTCTGTGAATGTCCTTGAGTGGCCCAGCCAGAGCCCAGACCTGAATCTGATTGAACATCTCTGGAGAGATCTGAGAATGGCTGTGCACCAACGCTCTACATCCAACCTGATGGAGCTTGAGAGGTGCTGCAAAGAGGGATGGGAAAACTGCCCAAAGATAGGTGCACCAAGCTTGTGGCTTCATATTCAAGAAGACTTTATGCCATTTCTCAGAGTCAGGCTAACCTGGGGACCACGATGTCAAACTTCCTCGCTACATCTGGTTGGCCCACAGCGTCAGCGTCCCCTCCACTGTGGCGGCGTTCAGTGCAGCTGCAATGGTGAGTTCAGCACACAACCTTCTTTTGTCTGTGGTGTCTTCTTGCCAAGAAAATCTGCCGGGTGCGTTACTTTCCATGTCTCACATCCAGATCACATACCTGCACTGTCATGTCCAGATCTACACATACACACACTCTCACCTCCAGTTCACACCCCACACCTACATGATGATCTACACACACATCCTCCTCCACTGTCATGTCCAGAGCCAAACTCCCGCACTCTCACTTCCAGAAACATCTCTTTCATTGTGAGCCGGATTGAATTTGGAAGCATGTGCTGGATGAGCATGTGCATGATGAATGCAGCTCAAACCACATTACCAACCCAGGTCTGAATGGGGCCTTAGCCAACCTGGTGTGTTACTCTCCTTTATTCATTCTTATTAGAGTCTTGATGGTGTGTGATGCAATGCTATACAGTCTCAAAGGAGTATTGATGGTGTCTGTTGCAATCTTGTTAGATCCTTGATAATCTTGATGGCATTGTGTTAAATCATGGTCATTCTTGGTTCTACTGTAATGTGTGGTCTTCTATGGCATAATAAGATCATGGTGTTGAACAGAATTGTTGTGAGTAGACGGGACATAGACAAGATTCCCCATTACAAATTTGACATGATGTATTTATGGAGTCATGGTTAAAATTTGTAAGTGAGCAAGTTACTTACTTACTTCGTAAAGTCTGTAGTAAAATTAAATATGTGGAAATGGGGATTTATTGACCACAGAAGAGGTTCAAGGCCCCAGTTTTTTATTTATTTTATTTTATTTATCACAGAGTATTCCAAAACTGTGGTAACTGTTGTGAAGTTAACACTGCCTCTTTACAAGCACACTGGACTCAAACTAGGAGCATTTCGTTCATGTCAGACTGTGCCTGTCTTGTCAGCTCACTGCAGGTTAAAATTTGTAAGCAAAATGTGGAAGAATGTAAGCCACTATGAAATGAAATTATAGGGTGAGAATATTCCCTACAGGTATGTGGGGACACAGATTCTGTTTGTGCTCGTCTGCACAAGCAGACGTGAGTTTTATGAACTTCTGCCAGGTTCTCCTCATGGGGACTTTCAGCTCCATTCATCAGTCAGTCTCTTTGCGCAACTCTGTTCATCATAATTTGTTTTCTGAACAGTCAACACAGGGAATCTGTCTTGCAACAGAATATTCAAATAAACAATTACCTCTGACTGGCTCAGACAACAATGTCAGGAATGTAACGTCCTGTGTTGTGTGTTTAAGCTTGCTTCCTCCTGAAGCCTGAGGCTTCCAAGCAGTGAATAGAGAGGATTTCAGCCAACAATGACACACATCATCCTCAGGTGTCACTCTGTGTCTATCTAGTCCTGACAAGATTTGCAAAAGACATTAATACACTGCGGATTGAATTAGGCCATAATACATGTATAGGTCTTCAGAGTTGGAGGAGTGATGACTCCACAGTCAAGATCTCAGGTGATGGTTTAATTCCGACATCAAAACCTGGAGTGGTTTTGCAGAGATGACAGACCATGATATGGCTGAGCTGTGTTCTGTCATCAGCACACAGGGAGCGTAAAAAAGCAAAGACAAACGCGAAGACGAAAAAGCCTCAGACTTACACTATATTATATGTACAGTTGTGCTCAAAGGTTTGCACCCAACCACTTGAAATCTTGATCCAGAATCTGGATCTGGTGTCACAGACCAAACGGTCCGCCCCTAAAAATTGGTTCGCCTTTTGCGTCTGCGCATGCATCATTTCAGACCACAGAAGCACGTCTGAGACAGTCTTCAGAGTCTTCACCCAAAGCGATCAAATGGATTAATGGGATTATCAGATGATAAAGGTCAAACCTATTAAATCATTCTAAAGTCAGTTTTAAGCAGAAACAAGGCAAATATCTGAGATGCTTTGAAATGTCTGATGCGCTGTGAGCGCATCAGCTAGCAGCTTGTTTAGTCACGGCGCTCTCATTGCTTCCTCCATCTTTTCTGATGAAATGCTGAATTTATGTGGACATGATAAAGCTTCGGATATCTGTCAAAGAGATAGATGATGACTGGAGTGCAGTTTGAAGCAGAAACGAGGTTTTACTCCATGAACTGCGTCATCGGGGAGACCGATTTTGAGGGGGACTGTTTCATCTGCGACACTGGATCACCTCCACAATTTAATGGAATCTTCCACGGCCTAATATATATATATGTGGTGAAATGTTCAGCAAAATCCGTGCAGTAGTTTTGATATAATCCTGCTAAAAGACAGAAAAACAAATAAACGCCAATGATTTTATGATATGTCCTTGGCAGAAGTAATTAAACATACAGTATCTTACTTTGTGCATTCGTTCTCTGGTACAGCATCGTGCTGCAGCAGACATGTAGGAGCACTTTTTCTTTATTTCCTGAAGTACAATTTATAATAAACAGCAAAATCAGATGTTGTAATTGCAGTACATGGATTGCAATTTTTAATGTCCGTGTCTATCAGGTAAATCATCAAATGTGTTGTACAATTCCTTATTGCTAAAGAGTTCAATCAAAGGTTTCAGAACACAACATTCATACTCATCCATTTCTAATCTCTATCATTTTTGTCACCTTTCAAAAATCAAACTAATTTTTTTTTTTAAAGCATCGGGAGCCTCTTACCAAGCATGAATCCTATTGCTGCAATTAAAGGTGCAAGAGTGCTACACAAACACAGGTACTCACAATGAACAGATACAACTTTCAAGGACTGACAGAGTCCCTGCTAGCACATTAGCTCAGGCTGGCCAAGAAAGAGTCCAAAAAATGGAAAGGCAGAAATTAAAGATATTCTCTGCCTTCTCCAGTAGTCACAGCCGAGCAGATGAAACATGCCATATTTATACACGCTCATTTCCTCTGCGTGTTCTCACTCTTTCTGGTTATGTCATAAAGCGCATCAGGAGAAAAGTTTAAACATTTCAGCAGATGATATCAAGCTCATGTTCATTTTGCAGGCGTTCAAACATATTCTTTAGTAGTGCTTAAATGATTGGTGTTAATGTGATATTTAATTTGATACATCCTCCTGAAAGGGCTCAGTGTATTTTTTGATATTCCCCACCTTAAAACCAAAGTTGGGGATAAACCAGCAGTCCCCAACCCGATACAGAGTCAGAGCACTATTTTAATGATCTACAGCACATGGACTATAATTCATGGAGCAAATCCATCAGAGTGCAAACTGGAGTACTGGTTGCAAAAGTGTCACCTTATTAGTTGGGGCATGATGTGGTTGTAAGACAAAATCAACCAGCACAGTGTTATGTGTGCAAAGTAATTGCACATGGCTATTGTGAGGATGCACTCAGAAGTGAAAGGTTTTCTGGCAAAGACATAAACCAGTGCATACACAGTGTGCATGTGAAATGTGCTGGCAAAAACAAAACCAAAAAAAAAAGAAGAAAAAACATAAAGCTAGAAATATAGTGGCAGCTATGACAGTTAAATTAACAACTATTGCATCCACTGCTTTCTGTGAAGATTTCTGACTGGTCACAGTGCATGTGCAATACACACATGGAGTACAGTGCAACTGTTTCAGCTGACGTTTGAGAGTGACTTCACACACAAATACCCGAAAGAAAAGAAGTACATTTTCTGCAGGTCCACACTGAGACTTGTCACCTGCAGCAGTTTTAAGGTACCATATTTACCATATAAGTTGTGGTTTTTCACTAGTTTGGGAGAAATTATGACTTATATTCAAGTTTGTTATTAATAATAGTAATTATAATGACATTTTACATAGAAATTTCCTAAGAATCAAACCACTAAAGAAAATAAACTCCAAAAATAAAAGAATAAATTCCAGTAATAAAAAATATACTACAACAATGCACAAAAATCCCAAATTAAAGAGCTCATAACACAGAAAACAGTGCAACTGATAGTCTGGTGTGACGTTTACTCCGATAAAACTTGTATGTTTTTTTTTTTCTTGTTCTTCAAGAGGCTTTTTTTTTAAAGGTGCAACTTACTGTATATTCCAGTGCGACATACTCCGGAAAATATGATAAGTTAAAAACTGATTACTCTGTGTTTTTGCATGAAAGTAGAGGCTGTTACACATTTTAAAGGATTATTATCAGCATTAATTTTTTTTGGTTCCAATCCTATTTCAAGTCTGGATCCATAATTTATACCCTTGTCACACTCGGTTATATATCCACAATGTCTACAAAAAAAAAACACTAAAACAAAACTGGGACAACACAGAAAGAACCTGTGCAACTTATTAGAAATGGAGTAGAAACTGTCAAGGGCATGGTGTGTTCTCAATAGTTGTGGAGGATGTGGTCAAACTTTGGATATGTTTAAAAATATGCAACAAAGTTGTGGGTTAAGCAGGATGCAGTAAGAATTAAATAAGGACATATTAATGACTGCATTGGCATATTAAGTACTTAATTAACTCTAGTGGGGCCTTCATTGAGATAGTACAAGTGTGGCAAGGACAGGCTCACACAGCAGCTGTCTGTGGACTGCATTGTGAATGAATAAATAAATAAATATATGGGTGATCATATTTGAGTCTGTGTTTATAATAGAGATGGCAAGTTGGCAGAAGAGCTATTTTTTGCAGACACAAGATCACTTGCAGAACAAATGAAAATGTGCAGTGTGTGGTGCAGTATTGATGACAGGAAAGAAGTAGTAAGAATGTAGCCCATGCACATGAAATGTGATTGTAGTCAGAATGTAGTAGGAATGAATTTCACGTGGTATGTGCATGATCAATGCACAAATGAAGAAATTAGTAGGAACATGTTAGACACTGTGAGAACATGGCAGGGACTTAATCAGGTTGAAATATGGACTTGAAAATAGCAGATATTTGCATTTTGACCACATTCCTTCTTGGTCTTCTTCTGAGTGTGGCAGGGCCCTAACACTGAATCATCTCTCTGTTTGCCCACCCGATTTCCACACAGCTCCAGTTACAGTCAGCCCTAGGGAAGTGTGAAAAGTGCTGCAAACTTTGGATACAAATTAGTTATTAAAGATTTGTGTTTTTTCCACTATTTTTGAAGTTTTAGTTAATTTAATGGTTGTTTCAACTGGTTGTTCTAATCTGTTTTGCTGTGTATACAGTCACAATGTCCATGCATCCTGAACCTGCTTATGTAAAGTGTGTCTGAGTGTTAGGCCAGTAAATTATTAAAAATAAACTGTACTTGATTTGAGACCAGGTTTTTTTCTGATCTGTGGTGTAATTTGGTCCTGCTGCTAGGCCATACCAATGCACCAGCCCTGTGCCACATGACACATCATTTTTAAACCGACACGCCCATGGGTAAAGAGATGAGCTAACTGCAATTTACATGACACAGGAGCTATGCGTGAAAACCACAACTGCCTAGACTGTGCATTCCTTTGTGCTGGGATGAAGATACAGCCATCATTGTCTTGTTCAGCTGTACCTCAGTCAGGTGGATGCATGTTACCACGTGATTTGAACTTAAAGATGAGTTCCCCATTTACCACCTCCACCCCTTCTGCTCCCTTCTTATCAGTAAACTACCAGCACACAATCTGTGCTGGATGAGGATCCATCCTTTATACTCCTGCTGACTACAACCATCTGCTGTGGACAGCCTGCCCAGATGAGTTTTTAGCATAGATGTGGTAAAATTTAGCATGCACAACAGTAAATCATGTGCAGCGCCCATGTAACAAAGATCACAAATCTCTCTGATCCTCCTTCTTTGTCTCCAGTGCTCCTTCCTCTCTGCCGTTCTGCAGTTCAGAAGGTTTCTTGAACAAAAACAGTCCTCACTAGCTGTTATCTGACTGTGGTCCTGCAGCTTGGAGTCTATCTGAATTGCTTCCTTTCCCTCCTGACAGTGACCCTGGGCAGATAACTCCAAGAGAGGAGGAGCGGCACCCGATATGGTGATAACCTACATGCACACCAGACAGTTTCTGTTCTCAAGATGGGAGACAGCCAAAGAACACTGTGTTAAAGGAAATCAACACTGTTTGTCTGAACTTCAAACATTGTGTTGAAAAGGAAAATCTGTTAAAATAGTGACAGCAGGAAGTGGAGTACAGAAACTCTTTTGTCCATGGGAGAGATGTGGGTTTTATGGCTGTAGAAAGATGTCACCCAGCCCTTGGCCTCCTTGGGATTATGGATGTAGGTTGAACCAGCTGTGGAGAAGGATTGTACATGAAAGTTTAACAACCCTCTGAAGGCTTGTATAGTCCTGCTGGTGGAGCAATAGGAGGCGGGGTCTGTCAGTTTAATCTATACAATGGACCTCTGCAAGGCTCCTCACTCATTGAGCCCATCTGGTGGCAAACAAGCCATATCAGGACAGCAAAACAAAATGAAACAAACAAATAAAAAACTAACTGGGCAACAACACACATATTTGTACAAGTGGACCACTCCCCATAAACTCCCACCACGTCCAGTCCAGTTTGTCCTGTGCTGTTTTTATTTAAGACAATTAAGATGATATATGTACTTTTTTTTTTAGATTTTCTCTTCAGAGCCCCACTGTCACTCTCTCAGCACTCACCAACATCCCAGCTGGTCTTAAATACACACAGGCAGCGCCTCAGAACAAATATTAACTCCTCAGCCTCTGAGGATTGGGTAGGATCCTTGTTTCACTGTGTGATTTGGGAGCACAAGAACATATGTTGGAACTCCTTTAAAGACATTCCTGTTAAGACCAAGCATCTGATGATGAATAGCACAACCTTTCTGTTCTGTATTCCTGAGTGTGTGCATTTGGCAATGCATAAAACAAACCATTTGAATACACACTGACCTGAGTAATAAAAGAAATAAATAAAAAATCAAACTTAGGGCTCCTTCACACATAACATGATTGAAGCCAACTAGTGCACGAAGGAGGAATGGCATGCCATTTGTGAAAAACCGGAGCCACCTCAAATACCTTGTACAGCTGTCATGACAACCATCCCTGCACACAAACGGCCAAAAGACAGCGAATGCCCTACACGTGCTCATTCGATCCCCCTCTCGACAGGTGTCGGCCAAATTCCAGGTGTCACACATGAACATCTAACACCGCTCGCTGGACACTTAGAAAAGGTGGGGCTATTTGTGCACCTGGTATGATAGTAGACAGCAGGCGACCACATTCGACCCGTCTGTGAAAAGCATCTAAATGCCACAGGAGTGTGGCATAACCTAGCAACACACATGGGTGTGACTGTGCCGAAACCCCCCACACACACACATACAAATGGCATGTGGAGTGTGTCATCGTCGTCATTCACTCCCCAACACAAATAGCTTGTGGAGCGTGTTGTCCCCCCCCACCACACACACACACACACACACACACACACACACACACACACACACACACACACACACACAAAACACACCATGAATACAATACTGTCAGCTGTGGCTGAAAGTCCCGGAGTCCGGTCGCTGTCAAGCACACTGCGCTGCTGGGACAGCTAACCGCTCTGTGCTGCTGAACACACAGTGCACGTGTGTGCAGGTGCTCATGCCCTCATAAGGACCAGCCAGTGTCTGAGCGTGCAGTACGGTGTGATGCCGCCCCTGGCTAATGCGGGTTTTCCCCACATTGTAATAATTAAAACACATATCACATTTGCAGCGGATCACTGCTGATGTGTTCACAATGCGAGAGCCTGGCTCTTCTTGACATGGGAGCTGACCGGCTCTTGAGACGAGTGCATCAAGTAATTCATGTAAAACATGAAAAAGAGAACAGTAATCCACATCATTTCATTACTTCCTGGTGTACGTCTAAGCAGAGGATAAATCTGCTATTTATAACAGGAATTAAGTATTGCGCACGCCTGTCCGACCGTGCGTTCCCCATTTTGCATGTTTTCTTCCAGTTTCTGTGTCTTTCGCGTTTGTGTGAAGGGGCCCTAAAATATAGTATGTACAGTGCTCTATGTTCTGCCTGTCAGTCTGCATTGCTTAAGTGAATGTTATCCTGTATCTCAGGAACTGCTGGTTGCACTGTTTTAATTTTAATGTTAAAGCTACAGAGTGTATAATTTACTGTTATCTCATGTTGAGTTCCCAGACTGCATTATGCCTTCGCCTGTCACAGTTTTGTTTCTTTATTTGTTGTCACTGTTTTGGTGACAGGGATTCTTCCTTTCTTGCCTTCTCTTGCAATAAGTAATATGTTATGATCCTCCATTACAACTTGTTAGCCTGCACTAGCAACCAGTAAACAGTTTATGGGATGGCACGAGTACACGTCACTTCCGGCGAAGTAGTGGATCTGAAGGCAAGAACTCATATTTCCCTGACTGGTCGCCCAATGAAAATATGCTCGGGCTGTATTGCTTGTCTCTTGAAATCAGCTGGTTTGGTTTTGTCTCGAACTTGCTTCTAACAGCTGACAGCTCTCATTGCTCGGAACAATGAAATTTATACACCAACCTGACCTGAAATGAACCATGGTACCATCTGACCCCTTTGAAAAGTGACCACATTACATGTATTTGAACTGAGTTCTTTGATGTTTTCATCAGGCAAAAATAGCCACCAGATGGTGCTGGGGTAAAGTCCGCAGAAACCCATTAGGAACCGACTACTGATTCATCTTCTTTTTCAGCGCCTGAGTGGTCAGGCACAGTGCTGTCCAGGTGAGGTAAATTGGAAACTTTAAATTGACCGGAGGTGTGCATGTAGGTGTGAATGTGTTTGTCTGTCTATATATGGTCCTGTGACAATCTGGTATGCTGTCCAGGGTGTACCTTGCCTCACGCCCTATGACTGCTGGAATACACTCCAGTAATCCCATGACCCTTAACTGGAGTAAGCAAGTGTAGAAAAAGAATTATTAAACCTAACCTGCTTATCTTTTGAAGTGGGAGGAAGCTGAAGCACCTGGTGGGAACCCATACATAATTGTGCACAATGACAGGGTTACATAATTTAATAGACGACAACAAGGTGAAAACAATGATAACATTAGTGTCCCACAGAAACAGTGTGTATAATTTATGTACCTCTGTATGATCGCCAAAGCATTCTGCCAACCATCAGTGACTGCCTCAGTTCAAAAGAATATAGAGAAGTTTATGGATAATTCTAATCCAATAACATTTTTTTCTGCAAATCTCATTGGTTAATCGTGTGAGATTTCAGACCGTATAATATCAGGGTAACGGTGGCAAAATATTCAACCGTTTCACATTTAGACGTAATACTCCGCACCCTGACTGGTGTTCTGACGAGATGTCACTCTTGTCACAGGCCAGCCCTCCGCACAACTGTGCATGCACAATATTGTCATGACGTGGAACTGTCGACACACAATTCGACAGAACACCAGCTGCGTATGCTGCTACACAGATGTCATAATGGAGCTGTTAGCTGAGTCTGAGAAAAAGTTGTGTACTGACGCCGCTGAAGAAATGGGTGAATTTACGCTACCATACGAAAATATTGATGTAGATTCTGACACAGAATTACCGTTTCACATGTGATGGATTTTCACATTTGATGGATTACTCCGCGCCCTGACCGCTGTTGGAGCGACACTGCCTTACGGTAAGCCTCGCCGACCGAATTACCTACAGAAAAATAAACTGTAAATGATGGAATTGGATTAGATTTGGAATAACCATGTTGTGTCTGATGATTTGCGGTTGTTCATGCTGTTATACTGTACGGTCGCAAATATCCGTTTTACTGGCTCTGCTAATTTGTCGCCATTAAAACTCCTATTTGCTGGCTTTGCTAACACATCGCAGGTAAAGCTCAATTTGCGACTGTATAACCAGCATGAAAGTCCACAAATCATCAGACACAACATGGTTATTCCCTAAGTGTGATGTTGGATATTTGGCCATGACGTTGGGCCGGAGCTGCTTTAATCATAACGTAATATCTGTGTTTCATTTGGAATATTGGTCTATGACCTTTATATACTGGGGGTACTACATCCCCAACAAGACTTAATGTTGCATTAAAGTTAAGTTTTGAATGTAAAGAGTCACATTTGGACATATATAGCTGACAGAAATGGGTTTGCTTGTTGACAATAATTTGAGATCAATATCAAGACTGTCCAACCAGGCCAAAACCCTCATTTGGGTGCACCTTGTGACCTAATGGGCCGTGTTCCAGGGGGGAAGGGAGGATGATTGCCCAGTTAACATTTATCTTTACTCTAATAACCATGCTGTCACTTACCTACATATAGCAGAGGACAAGGCAGTTGTTGAAGAGGACACAGAAAGCAAAGGCAGCATCAGGAGCAGACATGAAAAAAGAAGAAGTCTGGTTAGTTTGAAGAAACAGAAAACAACTTTCATGAAGAAACAAATCTGGATACACATTATCATTACCGTGCAAGTTGGAAAAAGTGACCAGGGTTTGCTGCTGTCGGTCACGACCATCACATTTTCTACCCCACCTCCATACAGCCTCTTCCGCTGCACGACATTACCACATTCTCCCTGCTATTCTGACATCTGCTAATCCCGCAACCTCTGACCCCAACAAATTTACTCCCTCAACCCTGACTATTTTCATTCTCTCCTCCCTTTGTGCCTGCTGGATCACCATGATCCATTATCATTTCATTGTCTGAGGGCAAGAAAAACAATTTAAATTCCCATGAACTGACATCCACTTGCAGGCTAAAGGCGGTAGGGTTCTATAATGGGATGCAGTCTGAAAGGTGTGTGTCTGTGTGGTTTGTTGGACCTGCTGTGCCCCAATATAATGCCTGTAACTGTAAGCCAAACACAATAATGAGCCAGAGCAATAATAATAGTGCCAATGTGCTACCAGATAATGACTATGTATTCAAAATGTTATGGTTGTCAAAAAGATCTACACACTTCCAACATACATTTACTGCAAATATCTTTGACGTACTCCCCACAGACATGCAGGATTTCCTTATGCATACTGCACTAACATGTTTGCTGCACCACGTGATGGGTTTGGCTATGCCTAGTGTTTTTAATGTTTAATGTTTTGAAAGCCCTGTGCACAGCAAGCTGCCTGGATATTTGTTATTTTACACAGTTTTAAGTATTAACATGCTGCTTTTATTTTTAACCACGTGATCATCCACATATAAGACTGAGAAATTGATCTTGTTTCATGTGTGGTGCTGAACTTTTGCAGTAGAATTACAGAAAATCACCACCAGTGTTCTTGTTACAAATGTTATTTGTGTTTTTATTGAACTGCATTAATATGAAAAATTACATCTGTCATTCATTTTTTTATACCCGCTTTCTCCAATTAAGGGTCAGAGGGGTGGGGCTGGAGTCTATCACAGAAGTCATAGGGTAAGAGTTGAAGTACACCCTGGACATGATGCCAATTTATCACAGGGCCAAATATGGACACACAAACTCATTCAGGGTCAATTTAAATTTCCAATTCACCAAACCTACATGTCTTTGGAAGGCAGCTGGAGTGAACCCACGCAAATACGGGGAGAACACGGAAACCCCACACAGAATGCACCGAGTGGAAAGCGATCCCATAGCCTTCTTGCTGTGAGGTGAAAGCGATCCCATAGCCTTCTTGCTGTGAGGTAATGGCACTCACAACTCACGCACTATCTCACCCTCTCAGCAGACTGTATTTCTATATAGTGGGACAAGTAATCAATGGCACATGACATACTATCCACCAATCAAATGACAAGGATATATTTAGGTGTCATATAATAAATACTACCACCTTGTAACTCACCAAATTAAAAGGGCATATAATGAGGATAAATAGATTAGATGTTGATTAAATTTGATGCACCAAGGCTCTGTTTCATAAAGTGGTCTAATCTTGTTTAGTCGAATAAGCTCACTTAGTTGACTAATTATTTGACGTTAGTCGATGCACAAAGCACTTACACTTAGTTGGCTACAGTTTTGCGTTACCCGACTAAAGTTTTTAGCCTGGTACAGAGGAGGCTAATCTTATTTTACCCAACAAAACTTCAGTGTCTTACCTCAAAAAACCACAGCAATCATGTACCACCACTTGACGGAACACTCAAGAGCAACCCTAGATCGCTCATATTCCTTCATAAGGAAAGCTTCCTGCTCTTTTGGCAGAAGACGACTGTCATGATGAGTTTGTGACAGTTCTCACATTAGCCACCGGGTGTTGCTGTTACGCTGAGCAGCACTGTGCACACAAAAAGGCTTGGCGAAAATGTAGAAGAAGAAACTGAAGTGGAAAAGTGCTAGGCTAAGAGCTAAACATGTCATTCTGTACTTCATACGGGTCTGTAGATGTTAATAAAGCTAGTTAATGAAACAAAGGTTGGATAGTTCATGACAAGAACCAACCCCAAAGTAAACAAAACTGTCACACATGGAGCTGTCTCTTGGCAACAGCAAGCGCAAGGCCGTTATGCCTGTGAAAACCATAGACTAAGGTAAGACAGCCAATCTACAAGTTTAATCATTGATGTGAAAAGGTGATTAGACGGATAATGTTGGGTGACTACCTGTAGTTGACTAAGTTTAGTAGACTGAAAGATTAGATTGCTTTATGAAACTAGGCCCAGATCAACCTATAAAACAACTTTGTTTTGGTTATGTACTATCCCATAGACAAGGAATACACAAACAGTAGGCTTAAATTATGAGGGTTGTTGGCTGGTAAGACCATATTTGTCCCAACAAGAGTTGGTAGAAGTTCTCCCATTTACATTTCCACCAGTCTATAGTCTGATCTCAGATAGGTGGCACCGCCACCCACAGTGAAGGCCAAATGAGACCAGATCAGAGGTGCACTTGTTGTTGATCTGTTTTGATCTCTCTGCCCTGGTGCACTGCCAACAATGTGGGCCATGACCTGAGGGCAAAGAGGCCACTTGTGCTCCCCACTGTTTCTGCCTGCTTCTAAATCCCTACAGCACATGGCACACTCCCACATTTATTATTCATCTACCTCATTACACTTCACAGCTATTTACCTTCACACTGCCACTCTGACACCATGACCCCATACTGGGCATTATGCCATTCTTGAACAATACAAGGGGGTAAAATAATAAAATAAGTGGAACCAAGCGAGGTTCCACCGCAATGTTATGTGATGCGCTTCCTCTCCTCTAAAAGGCAGAGGATTATTGTGGAAATTGCCAAGAGGGCACTATTCTTCTATTTCTCAGGTCAACATGCTCAGTGCTCCGAGAGTCTTGGCCGTTCCTAAGTAAGGATATCCAATCAATTCCAACAGCCCTCAGGACAGTCACAATCCCAGAACCCTGTGGAAATGACGTATTTCTGCAGCAGAATGCCTCGGAGCAGACAGCTGATGTGTTGAGCTGAGCCAAGTTAATTGGTAGATATGATCCTGTTTGTAGAAGACTTTTTATAGGTGTGCTGATGTGGTTGGACAGATATTCTCTGGCCCATAAACTAGAGATTAGCCTCTCAATGGGGCAGTATACTGCACAATGTTCAGGTGGGGCTGAAAGGTATGAGGCCTCCATAAGCACAGGAGAGCTGCAAATTTCTAAATGTACTATGGGTGTGTTTGCTTCACTGTCAAATGCTTTTTCACAAAAAAAAAAAAAAAAAAAAAAAAAAGAAACACTTTTAAAGGATGTTAAGCCCCAAAACTTGAATCAGCTGCAAATCGTGACGTATCCGCAAACCAGTAATTTTGGGAGATATTTTTTTCAGTATTCACGTGTTGCAATTACTGGTTTGCGGCTACTTCACGATTTGCAGCTGATTCAGGTTTTGGGGGCTAACAAGGCAGATGCCAAATGATGGCTCAAAAAACAAACCAAACAAACAAACTTTCTTGACATTTAATCAAATCTGTCCAAAATTGAACCACTTTATCTTTCACTAAAATACAAACCACAGAGAAATGTAACAATGGTTAAAACCCCATGTTTGACTTTTCATGGTCACCGAAAGTCAAAAGTCTTGTCAACTCAAACTGTGCTGTTTCATTTCACGTTAAGGTTGATATTTAAGGAGGTAAAGATTAAACCTTGCTCATGTATAGCACCTTGGGCCAGCTTTTGATGTGATTTGTGACGTTGTGACCTTGAATTTTAACAGCTTTTTTTTTCTCTAAATATAAAATCACGTTATTTGATGACCCTTCATCTTTTCTGCCACGCTTGGTCTTAATCGCATCAAAACTCCTAATATTGTCACATATGTACAACCCCTGGCAAAAATTATGGAATCACCGGCCTCAGAGGATGTTCATTCAGTTGTTTAATTTTGTAGAAAAAAAGCAGATCACAGACATGACACAAAACTAAAGTCATTTCAAATGGCAACTTTCTGGCTTTAAGAAACACTATAAGAAATCAAGAAAAAAAATTGTGGCAGTCAGTAACGGTTACTTTTTTAGACCAAGCAGAGGGAAAAAATATGGAATCACTCAATTCTGAGGAAAAAATTATGGAATCATGAAAAACAAAAGAATGCTCCAACACATCACTAGTATTTTGTTGCACCACCTCTGGCTTTTATAACAGCTTGCAGTCTCTGAGGCATGGACTTAATGAGTGACAAACAGTACTCTTCATCAGTCTGGCTCCAACTTTCTCTGATTGCTGTTGCCAGATCAGCTTTGCAGGTTGGAGCCTTGTCATGGACCATTTTCTTCAACTTCCACCAAAGATTTTCAATTGGATTAAGATCCGGACTATTTGCAGGCCATGACATTGACCCTATGTGTCTTTTTGCAAGGAATGTTTTCACAGTTTTTGCTCTATGGCAAGATGCATTATCATCTTGAAAAATGATTTCATCATCCCCAAACATCCTTTCAATTGATGGGATAAGAAAAGTGTCCAAAATATCAACGTAAACTTGTGCATTTATTGATGATGTAATGACAGCCATCTCCCCAGTGCCTTTACCTGACATGCAGCCCCATATCATCAATGACTGTGGAAATTTACATGTTCTCTTCAGGCAGTCATCTTTATAAATCTCATTGGAACGGCACCAAACAAAAGTTCCACCATCATCACCTTGCCCAATGCAGATTCGAGATTCATCACTGAATATGACTTTCATCCAGTTATCCACAGTCCACGATTGCTTTTTCTTAGCCCATTGTAACCTTGTTTTTTTCTGTTTAGGTGTTAATGATGGCTTTCGTTTAGCTTTTCTGTATGTAAATCCTATTTCCTTTAGGCGGTTTCTTACAGTTCGGTCACAGACGTTGACTCCAGTTTCCTCCCATTCGTTTCTCATTTGTTTTGTTGTGCATTTTCAATTTTTGAGACATATTGCTTTAAGTTTTCTGTCTTGACGCTTTGATGTCTTACTTGGTCTACCAGTATGTTTGCCTTTAACAACCTAACAACCTTTTCCTGATTTCTTATAGTGTTTCTTAAAGCCAGAAAGTTGCCATTTGAAATGACTTTAGTTTTGTGTCATGTCTGTGATCTGCTTTTTTTCTACAAAATTAAACAACTGAATGAACATCCTCCGAGGCCAGTGATTCCATAATTTTTGCCAGGGGTTGTACGTACAGACGGATACACAGGACAGAAAACACCCCACAGTTGGTACCACTGTATGTGACTGAGAAAAACAAAATAAATCAATGAACAAATAAATAAAAACAATTATTTCATGTTGATTTATTTTATTTTCCTTTATAATAATGTTATTATTATTATTACCACTACTACACGCTAATAAACGAACTGTTGTCTCAACAAGAAAAAACTGATGTTACAGTTTTCATAATTTTTTTTAAAGTCTTTCAACTCAGTTATTTGAACTTCAACTGAGTTAAAGCCACACAACTTCTCTAGCTGAAATAACTTTAAAAAAATCTATGCAAATTATTACATCACTTTTTCTTGTTGAGACAGTGGTTCACTTTTAGAGTGTACTACTACTATTACTATGACTACTACTACTACTACTACTATGAATAATAATAATAATAATAATAATTCATTCCTTTATTTATTTTGCTTTTTTACTTTTTTGACAAACCACTATACTGTGGTGTGCACATTTATTTTGGACACCATCATAATAATTCAAGCAGGCATTAATCCAACCCCAAATTGACTTCACTTTGCCTTGCTGTTATTTCTGTGCCACTGACCTATGCCAAGGCACTACAAGACTGGAGTGACCACAGTGGAGTAACTGCTCTGGTTGTGGTTCTTGGACCAAGCCCTTGGTTTCAGGCTCAGAGTCCTTTTCCAATCCAGCTCCCCCCTTTCCAGCCCTCATTTCACTTGAGCAACAAAACGGCCCCACTGTGGGAAGAACAGGCATTCTGCTCTATTTCCTTTGCCCTGGGAATAAGGAGACGGGCCGATGTTGTACTGCAAACTATCAGTGTCATTTTCTCAATGAAGACAAACGCACACACAGACATGCTCTGTGTCACTCTTTCTCTCGACACGCATCCACGCAATATACTATAGTATGTCTACTGTGCACATCAACTTCTTCACTGATCGTCAGCAAACGTTTGAAATATGTGTTGTGAAATAAGCTGAGAACGTGGTTTAATGATCAAAGCCCAGCCTGCTGTGGTTCAAGCAATGCCAGCATTCAAGTTTAACCCACAGAAAGGTATACTGATATTCACAATGAGTTATACAATATTTAGTCACTTTCCCTAGATTAATGCTTTTTCTAAGAGTGTAAGCACACTGAAGTACATTCAAAGCATCCCTACTTAGCCTTAATACATTTTTCATAACCTTCAAGTTTATATTATAAACTTAAATAGACATTTGGATAAGAGATTGTCATGAATTATATGCTGTAGAAGGCTGAAAATGGTTATTCTCTTAAACCCAAGTTTTTAGAGTGTAGACGTTTATGGATTCAATGTCTCCCAATATTATATACTTCAGGACACTACAAAGTACCTCTGATAAAGTTTTGGCGCTTTTGTAAAAAAGTGCATGATTCCCCTAAAATTTGTCCCTTAGCCGCCGGACTATTAATTATATAGCACAAATTACAAAAGATATTACTTCAAGACTTAAAATATAGATTAGGTGAAGACTGTATTCTGTATTACAACAAACTACACCAAGAACAAGTAAAACATGATTGTGGCAAGGAAAGACCTCAAGCAGAACCAGACCCAACAAAGGAACCATCTGCCACAGGCTGCTGGGTAGACAGAGAGAAGAAGAAGACAAAAGTAAGAACAATAAGAAGAAACAGTGAAAACATCAGAGGTGCAGTGTGGACACTATGCACACACACCATAAACATTCATACAAGTGTGATTTTTTTAGTGACATTATCATGTCGTCACATAGCGTAACATGGAAAATGATTATCTAAATGATGAAATGTAGTACATGATGTATTTTTTTTGTATGCTGAGGAATGCGACATGAAGACGGCCAATCCAGATGAAGGCAGCAGCATGACACATGCGGTTTGGTTGTTGCTTTTAATAGTTATTTATAATAAAGTTCATGTTTAAACTGTCACACAGGAAGCCGCAATTACATTTCTTTGTCTTAAAGGTTTAACAACATGTTAGGTATCATTGCAATCTTTTATGTATATATCGGCAAATATATATTGGTGTTATAAATTTTTTGCTCCCTAATATCAGATTCATGTTGCCCCCCCCCCCCCCCCCCAAAAAAAAAAAAAAACAATATCAGTCAAGCAGTATAAACTGTGGTTCACCGGTCTAGCTCTATTGTTTGTGCAGATATCCAGAGAAAATGTGTTTTTCAGACAATTATAAGATCATTTCATAAAATATTTGTGCTATTGTCATACAAATACCCATACCATTTGATTACAATTGATTTATTTATTGACATACATTGCACTTTATATCAACTCTCCAGATCGACTGACTGCAGAGATATCTCGGGAAATTTGTTTTTGGACTATTGTTTTGACGACTGTGACCTTTGAGTGATCTGGTCCAATACTTAATCATCTGTAAACATACACACAAGGAACAAGCGTGGTAAAAATACATACACACACAGACATACATATTACATTTATGTCACTTACATTTATGTATACATATTACAGGCAACTCTGTTGTGATTTGGCGCTATAAAATGAAATTTATGTACATGCTGAATTGCCTAATCAAATCAGTGATAATAATACTAATAATTATATAATACTACTACTACTAATAATAATACTAAGAATAAGAAGAACAAGAACAAGAAGAAGGTGGTGTTGTGTTTTTGCCCTGTGACCGACTGGTGTGACCCTGCCTCACACCCTGTAAGTGCTGGGATAGGCTCCAGTCCCCCATGACCTGATCTTGGATAAGCGGTTGAAGATGAGTGTGTGTATGTTGTGTTTTCACTTTTTATTTTGCTTCAAATTATGCTAATATCACCCCACCCCACCCCCCCCCCCCACACACACACACACACACACGGAAAACTGCATGATGCCATAAAAACAGTTGATAATGCTTTCCCCTCTTTATCTCATTACAACAGCAAAATGTGTTGATCATAATAAATTGACACTGAGTGGTGCAGAGCCACAGAAATGTATGAAGCATTCAAGTGATCCATATACGGTGAATACAGCATTTATTCACAAGATGATCTCATCTCGGGGGGGGGGGGGGGGGGTACATTGTGCAAAATGTGATTCAATCCACCTTTTAAATACATGGCTAAGGGTTCAAAGTTAAATAAAGCTAAAGGCACACAGTTACTGTGAATGTGCATTCAAAAATCAAGCCCAGAACAGCTTCTTTTAGACATCTGACATGTTAAAAAAAGAACATATCAGGACTCCTGCTTCCCCACTGAGACACGCCCACACAATCTCAAGGAGAGAGTTGAAAACGCTCCCTCTCTGAAGGGAAGAAGTCTTGGCGAGCTCCCTTCCATTCAAAGCAACAAGCGCAGAAACAAATCCTCGCAAACTGATTTTCTTCCCCCTTAATTTTGGTTATTCATTTTCAGTTCAACCGAATTCAATTTATTTGTACAGCTCCAAATTACATGAGTCACTCCAAGATGCTACACACTAGTACAGTTGCCTACTTTGGTGTGTTTTTATGACACCCGCCTGGGGCCACATAAAAAAAAAACCAAAAAAAAAAAAAACGGAAGTTTTATGACTAAAATTGCACCTATGCACAATAATATACAAATAATGCATGTTTAGGACATTCATCTTTCAGCGTGCAATGGGACAAAATGGATGGAACCAAAATTGCACGGTAAATGCAACGCACCACAAATGGAACGAATAATCCATGTCGTGTCATACAAAGCACCAATCAAATGACAAGGATCTACTCAGCCATTATATAATGGAAATTATGCATATGCATTCTTTTAAGCAGTTATAAAGCCATGCACACACACAGTCTTCTTTTATAAATTTCAAACTGTATGCATGTGCACAATGTCTACTCTCATCTTTAGCCATAAGTGGATGTAGACACACATCCACACAAGTCATCATTGGGCTGTAAAAATGCTGTGAGCACCACAGGTTGTTAGACATGGCAAAAGAGAAAAAAAAAACACAGAAGAAGTGCAATTTCAACATGAAATTGTTACTTAACGGCAGCACAGTGGCTTCATTGTTCACACTTGTCTCATAGAAAGAAGAACCTGGAATCAGTTCCCATCTGGTCCTTTCTGTGTGGACTTGGCATCTTCCCACCATGTTTGTGTCGGGTCCACATTTTCTTACTTTGCTTGATTGTATTTTAGCGATATGGACCTTAGACCTTGGCATTACCTGTGCTGCAAGAAGATGGTCCCCTAAGTTTTTGCACCAAGTTTGATTCAAATTGCTCTTTGCATGTTGAAGATATAATTGTGCACAGTAGACTATATTCGTTTGATCTGACCTATGATGTTGACATAACCTATATTGTGAGAGGGTGGTGCACTGAGCTTATGTGTCAAGTCTGATTAAAACTGCTCTTTAATACTGCAGTGGACAGACAAACAGAAGTTATCAAGTGAGGCTAAAAAGGAAAGGAAAACAAACAAATGAAAAACATCATGGGTACACAATAGTCTTGCCACCAGAGAACAGATTTCCATAAATTAATCCTGAGGAATACATGAATACATTTACAGCATTAATGTGTGCAGTGTGATGCTTCATAAGATCTCACAGTTATGAGTAAAATATTGTTTTTTCTAGTTATTTTGTTGATATATTTGTGTGCCAGTGAATACAGAATTCAATTACACAATTCAACATATTCACATTTGAACTCCTGTATTGTTTTGTAAGTGTGGTTTCTGTGGTTGCCATGGTGACACAGCCAGCTACAACGGCAAGATCAAAAAAAGCTGTCAACAGTCAAGTTGGGCTGCAGCAGCAAACAGATGGGCAAGTTCACAAGAGCAGCAGCCACTGTCTTCACTGCCATCCGCTTCAACAAAAGCATTCACTCGCCGCCTGACAGCAGCTTCACTGCTTATTTCATTTCATACTGCCAGTGGAAAAAAAAAAGACCTTAGAGGTGTAGTCTCTTCAGATTTTCCACAAAAGTTACTGTTATATTACTGCGTAAGAGCTGTACTGGTTATTGTTTGTTCCAAAGCATAAGAACACCCGAGCACATCCTCAATGTACATCTGGTTGCATCTTGAAGGGCATCTGGGATGAAACATGTTTCAAATTTACATGCACATCTATATCAAAGCTGCTGTGGCACCCCCCCCCCCCCCCCCCCCAAAAAAAGGAGAAACCAAAATAAATTACTAAATTACTATTGCAAAATACCATCTAATTGTATTGTTGGTAAAGTAATTACAATATTTTTGGGTGCATTCCATGGCAAATATAGTGGGTTTGCATCATTAGATTTTGTAGACGACATGGGCGAAGTGTATGTGTGCACACACAACATAGAAAGTGTATTCTGGATTAGATGTAAACTAGGAAGTCTAATTTCCAACTTTTAACTGAGAAGCATATATGTAATTGGTCTATGATGGACCTGAGTTGTTGGCATCCAGGACCCAAGGCAATTCCACGATGTTGTGGATGTGTTGAAACAATGGCACCAGCGCATGTTCCCAGACCTTCCAACTAACCCATTTACCAAACAAGTAAAAACATTGTAATATTGCAAATGTAATTAACATTAATTTGACAACTCACATAGTAAACCTGTGTGAGTGATTTCCTGTCCAGCAGAACATCCAGAAAATCCTCCATTTGAAATATGTCCAGACTTACACTGATTTCACCCCCCAACACCCCAGTGGGAGCTCAGGTCACCTCTGTTTGCTAGCTGTATCCATCACCTTCTATCTGCTTCAGTCCCAACAGAAAGTGTTATAATGTCTTGTCACTGCATTTTAACCCTATGGGGGTGAACATTCAAAAATTTTTCCAGGCAAGGAAAATGTTGAACAGGATGATGTGAATCTTTTATTTAGGATATTAATTATATATATATATATATATATATATATATATATATATATATATATACTCAACAAAAATATGAACGCAACACTTTTGGTTTTGCTCCCATTTTGTATGAGATGAACTCAAAGATCTAAAACTTTTTCCACATACACAATATCACCATTTCCCTCAAATATTGTTCACAAACCAGTCTAAATCTGTGATAGTGAGCACTTCTCCTTTGCTGAGATAATCGATCCCACCTCACAGGTGTGCCATACCAAGATGCTGATTAGACACCATGATTAGTGCACAGGTGTGCCTTAGACTGCCCACAATAAAAGGCCACTCTGAAAGGTGCAGTTTTGTTTTATTGGGTGGGGATACCAGTCAGTATCTGGTGTGACCACCATTTGCCTCATGCAGTGCAACACATCTCCTTTGCATCATCCGTGAAGAGAACACCTCTCCAACGTGCCAAATGCCAGGGAATGTGAGCATTTGCCCACTCAAGTCGGTTACGACGATGAACTGGAGTCAGGTCGAGACCCCGATGAGGACGACGACCATGCAGATGAGCTTCCCTGAGACGGTTTCTGACAGTTTGTGCAGAAATTCTTTGGTTATGCAAACCGATTGTTCCAGCAGCTGTCCGAGTGGCTGGTCTCAGACGATCTTGGAGGTGAACATGCTGGATGTGGAGGTCCTGGGCTGGTGTGGTTACACGTGGTCTGCGGGTGTGAGGCTGGTTGGATGTACTGCCAAATTCTCTGAAACACCTTTGGAGACGGCTTATGGTAGAGAAATGAACATTCAATACACGAGCAACAGCTCTGGTTGACATTCCTGCTGTCAGAATGCCAGTTGCACGCTCCCTCAAATCTTGCGACATCTGTGGCATTGTGCTGTGTGATAAAACTGCACCTTTCAGAGTGGCCTTTTATTGTGGGCAGTCTAAGGCACACCTGTGCACTAATCATGGTGTCTAATCAGCATCTTGATATGGCACACCTGTGAGGTGGGATGGATTATCTCAGCAAAGGAGAAGTGCTCACTATCACAGATTTAGACTGGTTTGTGAACAATATTTGAGGGAAATGGTGATATTGTGTATGTGGAAAAAGTTTTAGATCTTTGAGTTCATCTCATACAAAATGGGAGCAAAACCAAACGTGTTGCGTTTATATTTTTGTTGAGTGTATATATATATATATATATATATATATATATATATAAATTATGCAGTACATATTTCATATTTAAACAATGTTTTTGTGGTGTATAAGATAGAAGTGTAAAGAAGCTCTGTGGGAGCACCCCCAATTTTGTTGCCCCCCCTGTACAATGACATTAAAGACTATTCTGTTCTGTTTTATTCTAAGGAACAAAACTGAGGAAAATCCTTGGAACAGTGGAATAATTTGATTATAAGGAAGTTCCTCCAAAGTGGGGGGTGCTTGAGGATTGTGTTCCTATGGTGATAAACATGACGTTGTTGTCCGGAACCATAGTGTAAACCCTTCAATTACCACCCCACCTCTCAACACCCTCAGCATGCCCCCAGCACGATATAAGCTTCTACAGACTGTCAAGCAGAGATGGGCTGACCGAAACCCTCAACATGCATCCACGCTGGGCACAATTACAGACTACTATCTGCGTGTCTGGCCTCTGAGCCACACCCACACGTGCACAGGGGGGTCATTACCTCGACCCTCACCATCAGGCTACTGACATCCAGTCGGTCGTGGTGTATGAGCTGTGATGTCTACATGTGGGTTAAGTGAGGGATGAAGCCAATGAGAACATTTTTAAACAAAACTATATCATGTAAAATCCCAGCAAAAATAAGTAAATAAATAAATAAGCCATTGTGCAGGCTGGATAATCAATCAGATTAGAGAATGATAAAACAGTGTTTCATGCCCTAGTTCACTTAAAAGGTAAAGCAGAGAAACACGGTGAACTTTACCAGCACAGAACTGATGAGTAATCCATAATATAGCAATTGAAGTCAAGTGAAAAAAAAAATAGTGGGATAGAAGTAACTGCTACTCAGAACAGAATCTAAAAATATCCACCGAGTAATAGAGAGATTGGCTTTTCCACAGTTCCAGCTTTTTCCTTGGGCTCAGAATGAACCTCCAGCTGTGTCTTGTGCCACCATATGCATGAAAAACGGCCATCAAAGAACATATTTCTTTCATTCCAGGCAATTTCCCTAATCCCTGATGAGCTGCAAGGGAGAGAAAAACATTATGGATGTGGGTTAGCAGGTGGTGAGGAAGGGATTTTGTGGTTAGTTCATGCATGTTTCCGTGTGTGCATAGTAGAATACATTTGCATTATTGCACAGCCATGTTTAATGATTGAATGCTTTTATTTCATACTTCGATTTCTATTCGTATGTGTGTGTGTGAGCGTGTGGATAAGAGCGTGACACAAACAGGTCGCTGTCACCCAGGAGAAATAACTGAAGGGGTCATGAAGTAGCTCCAAAGGATTAGACTATTTAATCTTTAACTAATCACTGATAAATTCTGACCACCGGCATGCCCTGCTAAAGATTGCTCTCTCAATCAAACGCTTACATTTCAGTTTCAAGTGAAAACAAGAAGTGACACTCAGACCAGCTCCTTGCATGTTTGACACCAAGTCCTGCAAATTAAGTCAGTGTGATTCCTTGATATTGTGATATATGGTTCTGTGTGGCCTTGACTTGACATTTGATCAATTCTACCACAGCGTTTGAGTTAAAGAGATACGGCCTTGTGTTTGACCTATCAAGCTCACCCAAGGTCAAGGGTCATGTGACCAATAGATAGGTGATATAGGATTTCATATGAATTTTTAAAGCCCTTGTAAATGAAGAATAAATAGTTTATCACACCACAGAAGAAGGTGTCATTAACAACCCATTGCCAAGTCTATTAATCCTCCATGGTCCAAGGAGATTTTCTTGATTTTACCATACCTTCAGTAATTTCCCCTTTAAAGCACTTGCACATAGTAGAATGCAGGGGTTTTCAAAGTGTTGGAGAGTGAGCCCACCCCCCATGACACACATACACACAATTTCAACATGTTTGTATGTTTCTTTTTACACATCTTAAACACATTTTAAATATACTTGTGTTTTTTTAAGAAACTGTCAATGCATTTATACATTTTACAGCCTTTGTAAACATTTTAAACATGGTTTTAAAGAGCTTTTTGTTCTTTAACACATTTCACACCCTTTTCAAACATTTGAAACACATTTTAATAACTATTTTTACCTTTTGTCATATTTTAAACATCTTTGAAAACATTTAAACATCTCTGTGGCATAACTAACACATTTTAACATAAATAATATTAATTCAACTTTTATGCATATCAGGGTTCTCCCCAGAAAGTTTTAGTATAGCGGTGCTGTTGGCAATTATCACCCAAGGTGGCACACATTGCAAGTCATTTTAAGTGGTTTTAGATGTATTAAAAGCAACAATAGACCAAAAAAAGACACTTATGTATCAAAGTTCTTTTTTGCATGTTTCTGTCTAACTTAATAAAATAAATAATGCTGAAAAGTTTAAAAACACATTAATATTTGATGCATATAGCATTTGCTCCCTTCTTCAAAAATGACACACTGTACCTTTAATCCAGTAAGACTGTCATGTTGACAGGTTTTTTGTTCAACATTTTTGAGTGGGATTGCATACTTTTTAAACAATATAACCCTTAATTGTCTTGTTTGAACAAGAGCTCAACCTGGGCCTGGTTTCATAAAGCAGTCTAATCTTTTAGTCTATTAAACTTACTCAGTTGACCACGGTTAGTCGCCCAACATTATCCATCTAATCACAGTTTCACATGGACAGCTAAACTTGTAGATTAGCCGTCTTATGTTAGTCAATGATTTTCAGGGGTATAGCGGCCTTGCGAGTGTCCTTGCCAAGAAACACCTCCAATGCACGATAGTTTTGTTTACTTCTGGGTTGGTCGTTGTCATGAACTATCCTGCCTTTGTTTCGTTAACTGGCTTTATTAACATTTAGTATCGGCATAGTACAGCCATACAATACATGTTAGAGCCAGCAAAGCCAGAATCAGATTCTGAGGAAAAACTGTAGCTACAGTGTTCGACAGCCTTGTTCTTCACATTCAGCAAAACATCAAAATTTTTTCCCATTTAAACAAGTTTGAGTATGGCCAACCATGAATGCTAATGTGGTGGATGTGTGAACAAATGTGGCTTCAGTTTAGCACATTGCATTAGCTGTGACTCACCATTCTTGTTAGTTGTAACTGGAAAAGTTGAGCAAAGAGAAAACTACCTAGTTTCACTGATGACTTCCAGCCAGTTGCTTCACCAACAGCTTCATGAGACTACTGACAACTCCTAGTCAAACAATATACAGAACACAATTATGTTGCAATTATTTTTTGCTAAAATGTAAAACAAGCAAACATGCTCTTTATTTTCCTTTCACTAATTTCTCACATTTTTAAATGTTCCCTATATACATATGCATAGTGGCAAAATGTTGCCCTTGGCCTGTGACTTTGACTTTTAATCAATCTTTCTCAAAACCATTTCACATTTCCTTGGCTGATCCACAGTCGTTCCATCGGGTTTGGTACAAATCAGATCTAAGCTCTTTGAAATATTTTATTCGCACACAGATGGACACAAAGGACCACAAACAGTTCTCTCTCATGCACAACTGCTGCAGGCAAGTATAAAAAAAGAACAGACAGAGGAAAAAAGCCACTGTATCAAAGGGAATGTATGTTCTCTTTCTTAACGAAAGGGTGAAGAAAAAACACAGCTACTGCCGCTTCTTGCTTAAGCACAATCACCATTGTTTCTACAACTACTACAGCAGATGATGGTCCAGTGATGAGTGACCTTTCTCTCTGATTTCAATTTGGGGCATGGTGGGGGAATGCCCGCCAGAAAGTCTAATTTCCCCACGTCACCATCAGCTCGCTTCTGACAGCTCTGAGATGCAGGCTGCAATAATGAGGAGCAGCAGCAGCCCACAATGTCAGCGTTTTCCTCTCGGAGCCCTGACAAACCCCTGGGCTGCAGAAGGAGGCAGGGCTGCAGGGCCAAAGACGAGGTGCCAGGAACGGGCTTGTTACAATTTAATAAGTCACTCTAGGCCATTTTGTCAACTGCACAAACAGGTTGCAATTTCCGTGCATTCGATCTTCAAGTGCTGAGAGTTTGGGAAGCAGGGAACATCAGCTAAGATGTTGCTTCTTTTTTCAGCACCTCGATGCTTTACATTCACACAGTCACATTCACACATGAAGCGACCCAGTCACCAACTCCACAGCTGCTAGTTCAAGTCGCCTCCCCATTGTCAGCTGCTAAACATTATATTTGCCACAACTATTCCAATAAACACTCACTGCTCAAACTAAAGAACTTCCAGTGTCATGGCCAAGTCTTCTCTCCTCTCAAAGCTGCTTTCAGAGATTTTTCAAGAATATATCTAACAGAAAAAGACAACAGTCCTATCTTGGATGTTATTTGGTTCATTCATCAAGCTTTCCATTTTTATAGTCATATCAGTACTTCAGATTGTCTAAGCCTGGTGGGATATGCCTTAGAGTGGGTGCACACAAATACAATGCCTGCATCAATTTTGCAACATGTAGCTGCATCAAACAAAACATCTCGCATATCCAGAAAACACTTGCAAACATTGAGAATACAAACAAATATCAATTACAGAAAATACAACAATGTATTCATTCATTTTCTATACCTGCTTATTCCAAAAGAGGGTCATGGGGGAGCTGGAGCCTATCCCAGTGGCCTTTGTGAGGAAAGGAAGGGTACATCCTGGACAGGCTACCCAGTCCATGGCAACATGTGCAACAATTTATATTGATAATGTCTACTGCAAAAATCAACACATGCAGGTACTTTTGTTTGAGTATCATGCCCAGTTGTTGCATATCAAAATGTTCACAACAATCTCAGCTTTCAGAATGTGTACATAATTATCTTGAAGATAGTATGTACAAATACTTTACCTTTAAATCTGAAAAAAAAGAAATGCATTTTTTAAATTATTTAAATATTTATTAAAATACATCTTTATTCATGTGGATGAACTGTTGTGGTGCTAGAAATGGCTTCATAAAAGTCTGGCTCACAAAAGTAGTGTAATATATGAAGATGATTGTATATCAGTGTAAAAAAAAAAAAATCACACACAATTTCCAGTTTGATGTTTTCTGTCTCCATTCTATGCAGAAATGTCCATGAATACCTTTCATTGGGCGAAAAGTGTTAAGTTCCTCACACACACAAAATAAAACCCATTTGTTACATTGGGGGGGGGCTTGTAGATCATGAAAAAGAAAATAGGCCATCCACTTGTTTGTGTTTTTTTTATTTTTATGACAGCATCCATTGTCTGTAGGACTAAATAAAATTTTAAAGTGTGTTTTCAGGCTGAGAGGACCTTTTTTTTTTTTTTTTTTTTAGCATTCATGAGGGTGTAGTGGCAGTGTGATGTACTCTGCCTCTTGAACAAAGCAACAGTGCACTCTGGGTAAAGGCACCTTGACACTTGTGCAAATTTGATCCCTGCACTGCCGCACAATTAATCATGCTAACACATCCCACTTTGAACTGCCTTTGTCCCGCTTGATGCCACGCTATATAAAATAATCATTCCATAGCCGATGATGTATTTGCTCTCAGAACTTGGCTGATGAAACCATTCTCTCATCGCTCCCAGAATCACAGAGAAATTATCTACAGCTGCAGGTTGTAATTATTTATAATATATATATATTAGGCCTGTGCGGTTTAGGCGGTTTATCCGGTACACAGTATAATTTTGGCCGACAGGAGAGATTTGGACTCCACCGACTAATCACGATAACGGCTGCAGAGTTCTCAATCCAGGAAAACTCCTCTATGAAACGGCTGTGTGTGTGAGAACTACCAGTTTGCTGAGGTGACTGACTGTCACTGCTATTCAGGAAGTTTGTGGGACACCTGTTGTGTTGCTGATATTTACAAGAGCTGTTGTTTGTTTATTTCAGCGGACGCAGTGGGGGAAGGCGGAGGCTCTGTCATGACCTGAGTCAAACATTTGAGAAAGCGCCACATTTAATAATGCAATGATTTATTTTAACTGGAGCAGAAAGACAAAATCAGCCAGATAACGTCAATTTACCCAGACTGACTTCAAATACGAGTAAATTAAGTATTTTTTTATAAAATGTTTTGGTGGTTTCATGTTCCTGAAAGTGCTTCATGTATTCAGATCGGGTGTGCCATCTAGTGTTCAAGAGACGAAACTTCAGCCACTGACCATAAATTTATTTAATTCTTTCAACAAAACATCAAATCTAGGCTTGCATCTTAGATGTACCTTCTGGCAAAATGTACCAGTAGTTTTGAGATCTGCACCATAAATGTTTTCAAAATTACATTATATCTGTTTTTATTTTTTGTTGTTGCTGTTGTCATTTTTATTTATTTATTTTGATCAATTTACCTTTGCTAAGGGACCCATTCAGAAACACATAATTTTTACACTTAGGTTTATATTGCGATATAAACCATTACCATGAAGGGATTCAATTTATACTGCGATATGAATTTTAGGTCATATCATGCAGCCCTAATATATATATTGTAATGGATTGGTAAAACAGTTGTATTTTCATTCTTTCTTATGAGTTTAATAGTGCATCTCTAAAGTTGTTTATTATAGATGTAACATCTTGTCATAATTGTTCAGATGCTCGACACACATTGAAACACCAGTGACACGCGGTGTTTGACTAGTTCACGCAAGTGGTACAGCTTACGACGAGTTTTGACGTAAACAAGATTGCCTGCTAGTGCGTGGATTAAATTTGTGCAAGTGTCAAGGTGCCTTAAGCCTACTGGAGCAGAAGGCAGAGAGTGCAAGAGAAGCACTTTCTCAAATTGCAAGACTTATTTATGATTCAATAACCTGTTTTAAAATTTATGCTGGTGATATTTTGTAAAGTGTGTGTTCTGCATATGAGAATGAGCATGTCTGGTAACACTTTACTTGAAGGTATCGTCATAATAGTGACATAACACTGTCATAACTGTAACATAACACACACGAAGGTGTCATAAAGATTATGTCAATGTCATGAACATTTATGACTGCTGTCACTAAGTGTCATTCATTTTTTGTAATGACAAGTTGACATTTTTTGAGTTGTCTTGATTATAACAACTTGACATTAATCAAAGTGACATGACCAGAAGTTTTCTTTGGCCTTTTTGGTCTTTGATTGTATGCCAACCTGTCAGCTTGTCATTGCAACAACCGAATGACATTAAATGACAGCAGTCATAAACACTTATGACATTGACATAATGTTTATGACACATTCATGACTGTGTCATGTAACAGTTATGACAGTGTCATGTCACTATTATGACAACACCTTCAAGTAAAGTGTTACCGAATCTCTTCATTAGGAAGTTTTGTGGCCTCTCTCGCTTGTCGTATGTTTTGGAGATTTTGCTGTGAATGGCTTCCGTTGGGTGTATATGTGTATGATACGGTAAACTCACTGATAGATCTTGTTCAGAGTACCGTAAAAAAAAGTTAACATACAAAACAGGAAATATGCAGATTTATGTACCAGAACCACAACTGGCTTTTGGTCAGACCTACTCTTTTAATCCAATCTTGGAACATTAGGTACGAGGCGGTTTCCATAACTTTCTGGCAAATGATCTTGGCACTGGCAATATAATGGGGGGGGAGAGGCTGCGGGGTGGGGAGGCAGTGAAATCTGACTGGCTGACATCCAAGCCTCCTATTCTTCTTTTTTATCCGAACCCTGCTCTGCCCTCACACTTTGTCTGGCTGCCTGCCAGAGACTGTTTTATTATTCCAACATATTTTCTCCTCAAACTCTTTTCCTCAAACTCATTTCATCTGGTTCTTCTCTAACGCTCTTTGTTGTCATTATGTGCAGCACTTTTCAGTTCTTCTTAACATGCCACCCACAACAAGTGAGTCCATTAGTGATGCAAACAAGCGAGCAGTGTGCAGTTTTCTATACCTGCCATATCTATTAATGTGGAAGTTGCAGGAAGCTTAACATGTGGCATTTCCCAACATGTAATAACACAGTCATTAAAGCTCTGACAGCGGAAGTGGGAAACAAATTGTACCGTATTTGATGGATTGGTTCAATTTGCAGTCCCTCAGTCTTCACTTGTGTATGAGGAGGATCCTGAGTGTAGGACGGCTGAGCAGCTGGGGTTGCTTAAAGAGTGCTTTTTCATAGCTTTCCTGCTCCCCCTTTCCATCGACCACACAGAAAGTCAATGATTTATGAAGCAAATTTGTAAATGAGCATGCACCGCTTTGACGTGCAACACCACAAACCTGCTGATGAGAGACAAAAAAGAGCAGAATGTGCAGTGCACAGCCTGCTGCCTAAATGCAGACACACACCTGCCTCAGGGGCTCCAAAGCCTCTGTGTACAGTGTAATTTACCATTAAGGAGGTGAAGCAATATTGAGCATCACACCAGTCAGGCACAGGTGGAGATCCCAGCCACAACTCCCCCCCAGGTCAAATCTGAGAGCATGCGCTGGTGAAATGCATTGCCGCATCCACCACACTATGGCACCGCCTTGGATGCTGGATGGTAACCACCCAGGCAGGCAATCGGGGCATCTCCACCTCTTAAAAGTAACCGTCTATTGACTGCAACCATGACAGTGGGCATCCCCTTGGTCTACTTCAGCTACCAGGGTCTTTCATACTGAGGCACCTGCGTGCTGGATCATGCATAGAGAAATGCAGCACAAGGCTAAAATGTCAGTTGATGCTCCTCGCAATGCAAGTGATACTTCTCATTGGAGTATTACTAAGTAACCGCACATTTAAAACAAAGTCATTGCAGCAGTATCCAAGGATCCTCTGAGCAGATGTAGTACCAAAGGTATCCCGTCTTCACTTGATGTCACTAGTTAGCATCCAAGTCTCACAATCATACAGTAAGACACGAAGCACCATAGACCATCATTCACCTGCAAAGGCATCAGCATCAACAAACACCTCTGTCCAGCAACATGACTCCAAGGGCGAGGGGCCAAAGACAAAAATATTGCTGTTGAGTTCAATGAATGTCTACAAATTGTACACTTTGGGTGTGGAGAGACACTCTCCACTTCCCACCTGAACATACAAAACAAGAAGATATTAGCCATAGCCTTGCAAGTGGTCCAGGTAACGTGCAAGCAACACTATGTAATTTTCTAAGCCAAGTTTCAGGGCAACATGAGGTCAGGCAGGATGTGGTCATTCAGTGAAGTGACAGTAACCACATTCTGGAATAGCAGCTAGAATCCATGTGTGTGAGAGGCAGACAGAACCAGATCTATCTCAGTCAGTTAGGACAGGATTCATCCAAACATGTTTCAGTTTACTGGGCTGAAACATCCTATAAAGTGTACAGTTGTATGCAAAAGTTTCATGATTTTCCTTTATAAATCTGGTTGTCTGGATCAGAAATTTCAGTTAAATATATCATATAGCTGACAAACACACTGATATTTGAGAAGTGAAATGAAGTTTCTAGTATTTACAGAAAATGTACAATAATTATTTAAACAAAATTAGGCAGGTGCATAAATTTGGGCACCCTTCTCATTTTATTAATTTGAACACATTTAGTACCAATTATTGGAGCACAAAATTGATTTGGTAAGCTCATTGACCCTTGACCTCCTTACACAGGTGAATCCAATCATGAGAAAGGGTATTTAAGGTGGCCATTTGCAAATGTTTCCCCTCTTTGCATCTCTTCTAATGAGTGGCAATATGGGAGCCTCTAAACAACTCTCAAATGACCTGAAAACAAATGCTGTTCAACATTATGGTTTAGGGGAGCGATACAAAAAGCTATCTCAGAGATTTCAGCTGTCAGTTTCCACTGTGAGGAAATGGAAGACTGCAGGCACAGTACTAGTTAAGGCCCAAAGTGGCAGGCCAAGAAAAATCTCAGATAAGCTGAAGTGAAGGATGGTGAGAACAGTTAGTCAACCCACAGACTTGCTCCAAAGACCTACAACATGATCTTGCTGCAGATATTCTGTGCATCGTTCAACTATACAGCACACTTTCCACAAAGAGTTGCCATATGATGCTGTAATGCAGAGGAAGCTTTTTCTGCATACATGCCACAAACAGTTGCTTGAGGTATGCTAAAGCACATTTGGACAAGCCAGCTTCATTTTGGAATAAGGTGCTGTGGTCTGACAAAACTAAAATTGAGTTATTTGGACATAACAAGGGGCGGTATGCATGGCTGAAAAAGAACACAGCATTCCAAGAAAAACATTGCTACCTACAGTAAAATATGGAGGTGGTTCCATTATCCTGTGTGGCTGTGTGGCCAGTGCAGGCACTGGGAATCTTGTTAAAGTTGAGGGTCACATGGTTTCCAGTCAATATCAGCAGATTCTTTAGAATAATGTTCATGAATCAGTGACAAAGTTGAAGTTGCACCGGGGCTGGATTGTTCAACAAGATGACACTAAACACTGCTCAAAGTCTTCTAAGGCATTCATGCAGAGGAACAAACACAATGTTCTAGAATGGCCATCTCAGTCCCCAGACCTGAATATTATTGAAAATCTATGGTGTGATTTTAAGTGGGCTGTCCATGCTCAGACACCAACAAACCTGAGATGTTTTGTAAAGAAGAATGGTCCAAAATACCTTCAACCAGAATCCAGACTCTCATTAGAAGCTATAGGAAGGTTTAGAGGCTGTTATTTCTGCAAAAAGAGACTCTACTAAATATTGACTTTTTTTCTGTTCGAGTGCCCAAATTTATGCACCTGCCTAATTTTCTATCAAGAATTATTGCACACTTTCTGTAAATAGTATAAACTTCATTTCACTTCTCAATTATCACTGTTTGTCTGCTATATGATATAAATTATTTAAAATATAAAAATATTTAAAGATTTAAATTAAAATATCTGATCCAAACAACCAATGATTTATAAAGGAAAATCATGTAAATCATCGGGGTACCCAAACATTTACATACAACTGTATATGGTCGAAAGACATGCACACGTATTTGGTGACTGTAGAGATTGAGAATTTGGTGATTTGGAGAGAATCAGAAAGTAAAGTAAGCCTTAAGGCGCAGGCTCAGATTTTCACCTCCACATTCTGAATTTCTTTTTTTTTTTTCCTTTAAAATAGCATTCTACAGTAACAGAATTACAATAGGTGCAAAATTTTATGGCAAGCTAAAATATGGCAGATTTTGATGTTATTGTAACTCAGTTACTGTAAAATTGCCCAGCTACATTAATCTGTTTATGCACAGATTTTTTTTTTTTTGTTTTTTTTACATATCTACAAGTGGAAAAAAGCTGCATTAGTACCTATGAGATTTTTTTATTGTGAGTAGAAAATGACAGTGATACACTTTGGCAACAATTGTTGCCAGTGGGGCGAAACGGGTTAACAATGAATTAGGTTCTTAAAAAAAAAAAAAAAACTCTCAAAATACTGCAAAAAAATCATTCTTGCAAGAATGCACAATAGCATCTGTCTTTTCTCTGACTGTGTCTTTGTTCTGTCTCAGTATAGCAGTTCTTAAATGTGGGTGCAACAGAGACTGAAAATCACCACAACATTTTTGAGTACGACTGCAAAAATTTGGATTACACTGAACATGACAGATGAAGAGACACTGGTGGATGTGTTTCTTTCTTCCAGAATTGATTACTGTAATGTTTTATTTTTCTGGCCTGTCCTGTACATGCATGAGAAGTACTCAAATGATTCAAAATGTGGCTGCTGGACTTTTAACAAGGACAAAGAAATTGGACCATATTACTGTGGCATTAGCCTCGCTTCACTGGCTCCCTGTGCATACAAAACCAGACGTAAAGGTTTTTTCTCCCTGCTTGTAATAGCGCCTGAATTTTACAGCAAAAATGGAATTGAGGAGATGGGTATGTGAGTCCATCTAGCCAGCTTGTGAAGGCAATAAATCAGAAACAATGGGAGCTATCATCACCTAATTAAAAGAGCACAAAATGAGAATGAAGTCAGTAGAGGGTGTTTTTACTTTGATGGCCCACATTAATAAAAAAAAAATAAAATAAAAAATAATAATAATAATAATAATAATACACTGTGTGTATGTGCCACTTGCTGGACACAATGCACACCTTAAACTGAGCATCAACTAAGCTAGCAACCATGGACAGAATCATAATGCTCAATATGTAACCCAAAACACAACAAAATATAAAGTAAACTGGAATTATAGATTAGATAGCACGTGTGACTGGGAATGATACCAGAATTTTTTTCTATGCACTGTAAATTTATGAAGACAAACACAAAGCACTGATTTGCAAAGTTTCAAAACCTTTGCAACACCTGTGTTTTGAAACAGATGTCAAAAGAAAGCCATGCTGAACACTGACACTTGCTGGACAGCAAACAAATACATATCCATATCAATTTATATATTTCATATGTAAAGGCTACACCCAGGTGTGCTGGATGGAAATGTATTGCTTGTATAGTTAAAATACAAAATACTTCACCATCGTACATCATCTTATGTCACAGAATGCCTGGAGCCTTAGGTGCCTTCCTGTGCTCTGCATTCTTAAATGGCTTCCTAAATCGTTTTCACTTTTTTCACAAAGGTGAAAAAATTCAGCTGGTTACAGGCTTACATAAATATTATTATTATTCAGACTGCAAATGTGCACTGCTAACTCTGTGCTTATTTCAGACTGTAAAAATCTGCAACTATAATTAAATGAAATCATCCATGTACAGTATTCTAGATGATCCATTTTTAATTTGTCAAACATGCCATCTGATGCTGGCATTTCATCAGAAGAGGAACTGGTGAGGAGCAGCAGATAGACTGTTGTGAGGCAGTGATGGGTAATGTGGCAAGAATATCAGTTCAGCTCAGGGAAATCCCTGCAGGGCATAGATATGTGAAAGCTACAGGGAGGTAAAAGCAGGTACTTGGGAATTCAGAAGTCATTTGGTTATGCATGTTATGCAGAGTTAACTTATATAGCAAGTGATGGCTTGAGGGAAAATAATGCTCAAGTGGGATGGCAAGTAGCGGATATGAAGGCAAATTGCTTTTTTGAAATCAGGCAAGGATTTGCAAATGTGCCACAGAAGGGGGAGCTTCTCTCTCTCTCTCTCTCTCTCTCTCTCTCTCTCTCTCTCTCTCTCCATCACCAGCCAAATTCAAAGGTTTTCCTTCGACAAACATAAAGGTTGGGGTCAGCGATAGCCTTCCTCCTTCCTCCTCCCTCGTCAACACTGGAACTAATGTGCTTGATTGAGACATGTAACGCTTCCTACAAGTATCAAAGTCCTGCCTCTGGACAGCCCTGTTCCAACTGGGTCCCCACTGGCAAACAACGTGGAGAGACAATGGGATTGGGGTGCCTGGTGGGGGCTCCCTGTGTGTTTAGATCATTGGACAATCACACAGGAAACACAATAGTCTCCAATCACACCAAGAGCCAAAATGAGATGACACAGACCCCACACTGAGATCAATGTTGGACATTATAGTGTGCACGATGCCAAGCTTCCAATTGAAAATATTGTTGTGAAACACAACAGCTCACATTGATTTTTATGAGTGGGGTGTATTATGTTTGGATTTTTTTTGTTATTTTCCTCATAGATCATTCCTCTCAGAAATATGATGTCTGTCTTGTCAGAACAAGAGAGCGTGGCTGGAGTGGACAGAATACAGAGAGATTTATTATAAAAATCAAACTGTTGAAAAATGATGAAAAAGAGGACCATGGGAATGTCTCCTTGCCTTCTAGGATGTACAATAACCTTTGAAATCAAGTTTGACATTTTTAAGTAGGCACAGCAGAGTTTCTGGCAATATATGAGCTGTGATATTAAAGCTGGTTACTGACAGTAATGCCTTTGCTTTGTTTGATGATTTGCAATATAACAGCCAGCCCCATCTTCCTCAGTCACCATAAAGTCTCCACCCTCCTCCCTGGAGACCTCCCATTCACACCCAGATTTGCCCTGTCCCTGACACTGGTTGCTAATGGTGCTGCTGTCAAGGGAAGGCCAGCACCAACACACAACACAACACAACACAACACATTGCTAAAACCTTTCTGCTGACTTCTTTTTACATATGCCTGTATGTCATTATCTGAATGGAGGACATACAAGACCTCTTTTAATGTAAATTTAAAAGGATCAACTTTCGATCAATGCCTGTTTTCTAATATCAACCATAGAAACGTATCTATTGGTGAGTCTAAATGGAAACAAAAACAACAGTATTGTATATTCCGGAGTATAAGTCACACCTGTCAAAAAATGCATCTTGAAGAGTAAAAAAAACACAAAACAATATCTAACTCACAGTGTAAGGAGTATAAGTTGCACTAGAGTAGAAGTCACAGTTTTTGCTTTATTTTTGTTTTATTTTTCAGTATGTGGTACTGAATTGTTAACAGTTTATTCCTGGTTGGTCTACTCCCATTTCGTCTACTCTAAAATTCCCAGTTTGTCTACAGCTAGGTTCCCGGTTGGTCTACTCCCATTTTGATGACTCTTAGGAAAGTACATAAATCCCATTTCATCTACTCCCATTTTGTTTTGGATTTTTATGCAAATGAAACTTAAAATTCAACTTTTAGTTGATAGTTTTTATTTTTTTGCATGAAATTAAGGAAATTAACTTCTACCATAGCCTAAAACCTAGCTTTCTAAATAAACTAAAAGAGTAATATTAATGACTTATTTTTGTCTTTAAATATAGCAACTGATACAAATACAAAAGAAACTCCAGGCTAACCCTAACCCTAAATAAAAATGCTGAAAAAAAATGGAAATTGGGGGTATTTTTGGTTTATCTAATCATTAAAACCTCTTATAATTCAAAATCTTGTAAATAATTAAGAAAAAAATCAGGAAAATATGAGAGCTGATGAAATGGCACTACTCTACATTTCTGAGAGTAGACAAAATGGGAGTAGATGAACTGGGAGTAGACCAACCGGGAAGTTACCTTTTTAACAGCATTTCCCTGAGGGTGAGGTTAATAATGGACAGCAGTAACTCATGTGTGCATGTGTGCACCACAGTATGCGCTGCTGCTTAACATAAGAACTTTTAAATTCCAAAAATACAAAAGATGTGCAAATAAATGTGGGCTGCACAATATTACTAAAGGATTATTAACCCTTTTGTCCCACTGGCAACAATTGTTACAGAAGTGCATCACTGTCATTTTCTACTCAATAAAAAGTCTCAAAGGTACTAATGCAACTTTTTCCACAACTCCAAAAAATAAATAAATAAATAAAAATATGGGCATAAACGGGTTAAACAAGTGCGAGGCCTACACGGGAAAATATCAGACTGAGGTCTTGTCACAAAAAAGACAGAGGTCTGATATTCCCGTACAGACCGAGCAAGCGAGGTTAATAATTTGTTTATTATATGGCTGTTTGGAGCTGTGTTTTCATCTTGTTGGTCTTCAAGTCCACTTCGAGCTCGCTTGCTGTTAATTCTTCCAATTCAAACTCATCAGTGTAATAAAATTTGCTCGGAGAATGGTTCACTTCGTCACTCATAATTTATTTCTTCCCCTTTTGTTTTATTTTGCGCCATGAAAATTATAAATAAAGTCGCAAATCTGATACGTGATCCGGATCGACTGTCATGGTAACGGTCTGATATGGGAAAATATCAGACCAGAAATCAGCCAATCAGAACATGCGTACTGTCATAGACCCATATGAGAATGGATGTTATTTTACACCAGTTGAACAAAAGGAATCATCACATGGACACGGACGATGACGTTAACAGTGGATTTTTGCAGGAAGCTTTCAGCCTGTGGTGTGTCTCTAAAAGACTTTTACATTCTAAAAATGAGCAAGATGTACAAATAAATTACTACAACTTGGATAACACAGTCTTCAGTTCATTCAAAAGCCTTTGAGTGAAAAACAGGTGCAGTTTATCATGTTGATGAACATGAATCACGGTCAGCAGGCAAAGCGATAAAATGCTCCCTCGTCATCTGCTGCCTCTGTACAAATCTTTCCATGTGTGAACATGAATGTCATGATTGACTGATACTGCAGAATTTAACATACAAATCATGCAAAAGGGCATCACAGTCCAAAAATGACTCCAAATAAACCACAAATTCAGTAGTATTTGAACAATGTGCTCCATTATTGAGTTGTGGGAACAGTGTTGCCAAGTCTGCGGTTTTCCCACTGAAGTGTTGCCCTGGATAAAATTATTCATCTGCGGGTTGGGCAGACTCATTTTATGCAAATTATGATGCTGCCTGTGAACACGTTCTCTTTCAAATCCCACTCCCCCACACTTTTTTTTTTTTTGAGTTCTGATATTGGAGTGTTTTTTTTGGGGGGGGGGGGGGGGATGTCCTTGGGCTGGTTTGGGCCTGGTTTTTGGATAGTTGGCTGGGCGGCATGGTGCTGTAGTAGTTAGCACTGTTGCCTCACATCAAGAAGGTCATGGGATCGAATCTCATCTGGCCTTTCTGTGTGGAGTTTGCATGTTCTTCCCGTGTTTGCGTGGGTTTCCTCCAGCTTCCTCCCACATTTAAAGACATGCAAGTTAGGTGAATTAGAAACTTTATAATTGTTCAGGTCTTCTTTGAAAAAGAGATCTTGATCTCAATGGGACTAACCTGGTTAAATTAAATTTTCTTGATCAATCAATCAATCAATCAACTTTTTTTTATATAGCGCCAAATCACAACAAACAGTTGCCCCAAGGCGCTTTATATTGTAAGGCAAGGCCATACAATAATTATGAAAAACCCCAACAGTCAAAACGACCCCCTGTGAGCAAGCACTTGGCTACAGTGGGAAGGAAAAACTTCCTTTTAACAGGAAGAAACCTCCAGCAGAACCAGGCTCAGGGAGGGGCAGTCTTCTGCTGAGACTGGTTGGGGCTGAGGGAAAGAACCAGGAAAAAGACATGCTGTGGAAGGGGGCAGAGATCGATCACCAATGATTAAATGCGGAGTGATGCATACAGAGCAAAAAGAGAAAGAAACAGTGCATCATGGGAACCCCCCCACAGTCTACGTCTAAAGCAGCATAACCAAGGGATAGTCCAGGGTCACCTGATCCAGCCCTAACTATAAGCCTTAGCGAAAAGGAAAGTTTTAAGCCTAATCTTAAAAGTAGAGAGGGTATCTGTCTCCCTGATCTGAATTGGGAGCTGGTTCCACAGGAGAGGAGCCTGAAAGCTGAAGGCTCTGCCTCCCATTCTACTCTTACAAACCCTAGGAACTACAAGTAAGCCTGCAGTCTGAGAGCGAAGCGCTCTAATGGGGTAATATGGTACTACGAGGTCCCTAAGATAAGATGGGACCTGATTATTCAAAACCTTATAAGAAGAAGAATTTTAAATTCTATTCTAGAATTAACAGGAAGCCAATGAAGAGAGGCCAACACGGGTGAGATATGCTCTCTCCTGCTAGTCCCCGTCAGTACTCTAGCTGCAGCATTTTGAATTAACTGAAGGCTTTTTAGGGAACTTTTAGGACAACCTGATAATAATGAATTACAATAGTCCAGCCTAGAGGAAATAAATGCATGAATTAGTTTTTCAGCATCACTCTGAGACAAGACCTTTCTGATTTTAGAGATATTGCAAAAAGGCAGTCCTACATATTTGTTTAATATGCGCTTTGAATGACATATCCTGATCAAAAATGACTCCAAGATTTCTCACAGTATTACTAGAGGTCAGGGAAATGCCATCCAGAGTAAAGATCTGGTTAGAGACCATGCTTCTAAGATTTGTGGGGCCAAGTACAATAACTTCAGTTTTATCTGAGTTTAAAAGCAGGAAATTAGAGGTCATCCATGTCTTTATGTCTGTAAGACAATCCTGCAGTTTAGCTAATTGGTGTGTGTCCTCTGGTTTCATGGATAGATAAAGCTGGGTATCATCTGCGTAACAATGAAAATTTAAGCAATACCATCTAATAATACTGCCTAAGGGAAGCATGTATAAAGTGAATAAAATTGGTCCTAGCACAGAACCTTGTGGAACTCCATAATTAACTTTAGTCCGTGAAGAAGATTCCCCATTTACATGAACAAACTGTAATCTATTAGACAAATATGATTCAAACCACCGCAGCGCAGTGCCCTTAATACCTATGACATGCTCTAATCTCTGTAATAGAATTTTATGGTCAACAGTATCAAAAGCAGCACTGAGGTCCAACAGAACAAGCACAGAGATAAGTCCACTGTCCGAAGCCATAAGAAGATCATTTGTGCCTGGCAGGAATGGGGTCTAATAAACATGTTGATGGTTTGGATGAAGTAACTAATGAAAATAACTCAGACAGAACAATCGGAGAGAAAGAGTCTAACCAAATACCGGCATCACTGAAAGCAGCCAAAGATAGCGATACATCTTTGGGATGATTATGAGTAATTTTTTCTCTAATAGTCAAAATTTTGTTAGCAAAGAAAGTCATGAAGTCATTACTAGTTAAAGTTAATGGAATACTCAGCTCAATAGAGCTCTGACTCTTTGTCAGCCTGGCTACAGTGCTGAAAAGAAACCTGGGGTTGTTCTTATTTTCTTCAATTAGTGATGAGTAGAAAGATGTCCTAGCTTTACGGAGGGCTTTTTTATAGAGCAACAAACTCTTTTTCCAGGCTAAGTGAAGATCTTCTAAATTAGTGAGACGCCATTTCCTCTCCAACTTACGGGTTATCTGCTTTAAGCTACGAGTTTGTGAGTTATACCACGGAGTCAGACACTTCTGATTTAAAGCTCTCTTTTTCAGAGGAGCTACAGCATCCAAAGTTGTCTTCAATGAGGATGTAAAACTATTGACGAGATACTCTAACTCCCTTACAGAGTTTAGGTAGCTACTCTGCTCTGTGTTGGTATATGACATTAGAGAACATAAAGAAGGAATCATATCCTTAAACCTAGTTACAGCGCTTTCTGAAAGACTTCTAGTGTAATGAAACTTATTCCCCACTGCAGGGTAGTCCATCAGGGTAAATGTAAATGTTATTAAAAAATGATCAGACAGAAGGGAGTTTTCAGGGAATACTGTTAAGTCTTCTATTTCCATACCATAAGTCAAAACAAGATCTAAGATATGATTAAAGTGGTGGGTGGACTCATTTACTTTTTGAGCAAAGCCAATAGAGTCTAATAATAGATTAAATGCAGTGTTGAGGCTGTCATTCTCAGCATCTGTGTGGATGTTAAAATCGCCCACTATAAGTATCTTATCTGAGCTAAGCACTAAGTCAGACAGAAGGTCTGAAAATTCACAGAGAAACTCACAGTAACGACCAGGTGGACGATAGATAATAACAAATAAAACTGGTTTTTGGGACTTCCAATTTGGATGGAAAAGACTAAGAGACAAGCTTTCAAATGAATTAAAACTCTGTCTAGGTTTTTGATTAATTAATAAGCTGGAATGGAAGATTGCTGCTAATCCTCCGCCCCGGCCCGTGCTACGAGCATTCTGACAGTTAGTGTGACTCGGGGGTGTTGACTCATTTAAACTAACATATTCATCCTGCTGTAACCAGGTTTCTGTAAGGCAGAATAAATCTATACATTGATCAATTATTATATCATTTACCAACAGGGACTTAGAAGAGAGAGACCTAATGTTTAATAGACCACATTTAACTGTTTTAGTCTGTGGTGCAGTTGAAGGTGCTATATTATTTTTTCTTTTTGAATTTTTTTGCTTAAATAGATTTTTGCTGGTTATTGGTGGTCTGGGAGCAGGCACCGTCTCTACGGGGATGGGGTAATGAGGGGATGGCAGGGGGAGAGAAGCTGCAGAGAGGTGTATAAGACCACAGCTCTGCCTCCTGGTCCCAACGCTAGACAGTCACAGTTTACAGGATCCAAGAAAATTGGCCAGATTTCTAGAAATGAGAGCTGCTCCATCTAAAGTGGGATGGATGCCGTCTCTCCTAACAAGACCAGGTTTTCCCCAGAAGCTTTGCCAATTATCTATGAAGCCCACCTCATTTTTTGGACACCACTCAGACAGCCAGCAATTCAAGGAGAACATGCGGCTAAACATGTCACTCCCGGTCTGATTGGGGAGGGGCCCAGAGAAGACAACAGAGTCCGACATTGTTTTTGCAAAGTTACACACCGATTTAATGTTAATTTTAGTGACCTCCGATTGGCGTAACCGAGTGTCATTACTGCCGACGTGAATTACAATCTTACCAAATTTACGCTTAGCCTTAGCCAGCAATTTCAAATTTCCTTCAATGTCGCCTGCTCTGGCCCCCGGAAGACAATTGACAATGGTTGCTGGTGTCGCTAACTTCACATTTCTCAAAACAGAGTCGCCAATAACCAGAGTTTGATCCTCGGCGAGTGTATCGTCGAGTGGGGAAAAACGGTTAGAGATGTGAACGGGTTGGCGGTGTACACGGGGCTTCTGTTTAGGGCTACGCTTCCTCCTCACAGTCACCCAGTCAGCCTGCTTTCCCGACTGCCCGGGATCTGCCAGGGGGGAACTAACGGCGGCTAAGCTACCTTGGTCCGCACCGACTACAGGGGCCTGGCTAGCTGTAGAATTTTCCACGGTGCGGAGCCGAGTC